>NC_059286.1:5160681-5178181 GCF_017591435.1 Portunus trituberculatus
GAAATAAAGGGTCCAAAGGGAGGGTCACAGGTGGTAGCTAAGGGGTATTTACTGTAATTGGACACTATAAATGGATTCTACATTTAACTTTTTTTTATGTCAGTAGTGTCAAAATAGCAGGTCTTTTCTTTTTCTTTTGTTTTATCTCTCTCACGCACAAAAACAATTATAATCATCGCTACAACCACATATTTGGTAATTGAAAACATCCCATTCCGATACGTTTTACTTATTATTGACTAATGTCTGACCAGCCTCCATCTCTTCCTCTCCCCGCTACACAAACTTTCCTTCCCTTCCCTTTCTCAGGCATTTTCATTCTTCGTCACTTCCCACAACAGTTCTCTCTTTCAGTTAGCAATGTTCCGGTATGTTTGGATGCACTTCATTATAGCACTAACGGAATTTTGCTTTGTCATTAATTGAGAAAAATAATACGTGTGCGTATGAAACTTATGTCCACTGATATAAATATTGGCTAAAGTAATTGTAATGTGGTGAGGACGTAAATGATATATCGGTTTTCAATATAATATCCCTCTGGGTTGGGCTTGTATTATTACTTTTATTCATCTATTTGTGGCATAAGTCCGTATTTACTTTCGTTTAAGCCTTACCTGTGTCTTTATATATAAATAGATGACATGCACAGGTAATCTTTATCAAATAGTAATCAATAAGGGATATAAACGTCGTGCTTAAGGGAAGATTATGCAAACAAACTCAAAATATTACACGCCAAAGGATGGGTGTGTCTCCGGGCGGGCGTGCTCAGGTATAGAAAAAGAACAGGTTAATGAGAAGACGGCCAGGTAACAGGGGCGAGGGACGGGGCCTTTATGGAGCCAGATTACTGGGTTGGGAGGTGCCGCTGTTATCTTCTGATCATCTAATTACCGACGACGGACACACTTTTCCCAGGTGAGCCCTAATTGAACACAGGTAATTGGCCCCACCTGTGTCATCCTGTCCTCCCTTCGCTCCCTCTCCCTCCCTTGGTTTCCAGCCTCGCACCCCCTTGTCGCTTGTCTTCCTTTTCCTTTTCTTTTCTTTTTTGCGTCGCTTCTTTTGGTCTTTTTTATGTCTTTCTTTTCCTCCGAATTTCTTGGCTTTCTTCTCTGGTTGTGAACTTTTTTCCTTTTGCATTCGTGTTTTTTTTCTTTTTTTTTATTCTTTTGGGTTTTGTTGCGCTTTCTTTCTTTAGATTTTTTTTGTTCTTACTTTTTTTTTCTTTCTCTTTGTCTGGCTCAGTTTCTTTTTCTTTTGTCGTTTCCTCCTGCGTGATTTTGGAAAATGGTTCACTTTAAAGTAACAGTTAACAATATTTGAAACTCAATGAATGATGAGTTTGGACATATGTTTCCTTCCCTTTTTGAGTTTGTCTAAGGGTTCATTCACCTGCCTGGTATTTAATTTATATATCTATCTATTTGCTTTTTCTTTTATTAATTCATTTTTACTTTCATTATTAATCATTATTTTTCCATTAATGTATTGATTAATATATACAGTTACTATATATTTTTCATTAAGTTATTGAACTATTTCATATCCATTTCAATGATTATTTCTTGAAATTAATTACAGAACCAACTTATGAGTCTATCACGCTTGAAGGGAAGCCAATCGAGTGGAAATTTCGTTAGTACACGCTTCATTTTCTTAATATTTCCGGCCTGGGTCAGCGTGCCAGTCAGGCGGTGATTGGGGAGGCGGCAGTGAGTTATGAAGTCTATCATGCTGGAAGTGGTGCCGGGTAGTAACTCTGTCAAACTTCCGCACAACATCTCTAAATTCCTCTCTCGGGTGAAAATGCACTGATGAATTAGCAATGATCCTCGTATGTTTCGTCATTTTTGCGATAAGGTCAGTTAGTCAGTAATTCCAGTAGTATTTTTTTAGTGCGCCACCTATGGAAATATACAGCCAATCAGCTGTCTAACCAACCATACAATAAGTCAGTCAGTCAGGCAGTCAGTCAAACTTCAGTCTATCAGCCATTCGTGTAGTCATCGCTTCTATCAGTTTGTCAGTCAAACATTCAGTCAATTAACCATTCAGATGCTAATACAATCACCAAGTTCTTTACCTAAACATCCATTCAGGTAGCCAGTCACTTCACCACCCGAACATCGACTCAACCAGTCAGTCAAGCATTCAAACAGTCAGCAAGAAAGCCAGTTATTTCATCATCCAAGCATTCACTCAACCAATCAGCCACCAAGCCAGTCAAACACTCATCTAAAAAGCTAGTCATTTCATCAATCAAGCATTCACTTAAGCAGTCACCAAGCCAGTCAGTCAACCATTCAGCCAGTCAGCCAGTCAGTCTATCAGTCAAACGTCCAGTCCAGCTATCAAGCCAGTAAGCCATTCAGTGAGTCAGTTAATCAGCCAAACGCCCAGTCCAGTCATCAAGCCAGTCAGTCAACTATTCGGCCAGTCAGTCAGTCCATTAGTCAAACGTCCAGTCCATTCATCAAGCCAGTCAGTCAACCATTCGGTCAGTCAGTTCATTAGTCAAACGTCCAGTCCATTCATCAAGCCAGTCAGTCAGCCAGTCAGCCAGTGAATCACGGAGAGAGGCACAGCGTTTTCATACGAGCAGCGTTCAAACATCACAGCCTCAAAGTCGTGATCGCCTCGTTAGCGTGGTGACGAGAACAACAAAACACTCAATGAAAGCGTAATGAATAAATGGTAATGCACGGTCACTTGTTTACAGCGCACAATTTGACTTACAACTAAAGATAAACATAATACAAGAGAACTAGAAATGATAATAAAAGAAGAGAGAAAAGTGAAATAAAAGTAAATGATAATATAAAGCATTTTATTTATCGTCTTTCTCTTTTCTCTTCCTCCTCCTTCGCCTTCTCCTCCTCCTCCTCCTTCTTCTCCTCCTCCTCCTCCTCCTCCTCCTCGTCTTCCTCTCGTGCATTTCCTGTTTCGTTTTCTCTTGGTATTTTTTCGCCTACGTCTTTTCTTTTTTCGTCTTCATCATCTTGTGCTCTCCTTCTGCTGCACTTTATCTTGCCTAGCCTCTCTCTCTCTCTCTCTCTCTCTCTCTCTCTCTCTCTCTCTCTCTCTCTCTCTCTCTCTCTCTCTCTGCAACCCTGTCTTCATTCTTATTTTTCTCGTAACAATTTCTCACACATTTCCTGGGCGTGCTCTTCTCTTTCTACTACTTATCTTACTTCCTTTTAAATCTAGTTTCCTTCCCCTCCCTCTCTTCACTCTTTCTGTCTTTGTTGACTATTCCCTCTACCGCATTTCAGTCTTTCATCTTCTCTTTCTCCCTCTCCCTCTCTCTCACTCTCACTCTCACTCTCACTCTCACACTCTCTCTAGTACCTTCCTACCTTTCCAGTCGTTATCTATTCCCCTCCCCTTTTTTTTCCACATAGTAGGGAGATAAAAGCAATTTTGAGAGCTGTAGGCGATCCACGTAACAAATTCGACCATCAGGCAGCGCTACGAAGTACTTATTGCTTTAATGAATCCCTCGAAATCCAACTTTTGCGGTAATAAATGGGCAATTTTGCTCATTCCGGCTCCAGCGTGTATTGTGGACGTGATTAAAGGTAGGGAGAGTAGCGGAAAAGATTGTGTTAGCTTTGTGCGCGCGTGTATGTCCGTGTGTGTGTGTGTGTGTGTGTGCGTGTGTGTGTGTGTGTGTGTGGGTGCGTGGGTGGGAGCGGTGAGTCTGTTGGTTGATGGGAGCTTGTCTATGATCCGTATTCACAATCGTTTCGGTGTCCCATATTGTTAATTTTTAAGACTAATATTTTTTTTTTTTTATGCGAGAGGGTTATCTCAAAGACGTTTCCTTGACTCTAATGGTTGTCTCGTCAGCATTCTGCGATACTGAAGAGAAATCATTGTGAGAATCTGTCTGTTCATGTCTTTAAAATAGTTCTTATTGGTGAATAGTGATGTTGGATAAGAGCCCATAATGCTTTGGTCAAATGTAGATAGTTTCAGATATTTGTCTTTTCCTTTATTCTGAACTTATATATCAGAGCGAGTTTCTGGTAAGAATTTCTAGATGACGCCTATGGTAATATAGAATTAAGTTTTTTTTTCTAGTTTTTGTTTTTGATATATATTTTGAACATTGTCTTGTTTACCTATATTTATTCATCTATTCATATGTTTATTGTTCTACTCGTTTTTCTTTTGTTTTCCTAAATGAGTCTCCGTACTGACTGTGGGAATGTTTAAACTTTTACCGTGATTTAATTTCACAGCAACACACACATACCCATTTGCAAACCACTAGTTGCTGCCGCTGCTGCTGCTGGGCCTGTAAATTACTGATGTTTTGTTAATGATCTTGATGATTCTGACAAACACAGTGGAAAGTTTTCAGCCATTATTCAAATTATTGGAGCAGCACATCCAGGGAACCATTTTTAAAACCCATAACCTGTTATTACATTGCAACATCGCTTTTACCATTGATCTATAAAGAGATTCCAGTCGTGCTTTGTTTACTGTGTAGAGAGAAGAAAAGTGAGGTATTTCGACCCCCACAATTCTGACTTAGACTTTTAGAGAGAGAGAGAGAGAGAGAGAGAGAGAGAGAGAGAGAGAGAGAGAGAGAGAGACGAGACGAGACGAGACGAGACGAGACGAGGTAGTAAGATGAGAAAGCTGAAAAGAAAACGGGAAAGGATTGAAGGCACGAGAGGGGGAGACTGGAGGAAATAATTGAGGTGAGGTGAGGAGGGAGAAAGGAATGGAGGGAAAGGAGAGCCGTGGAGGGAAGCAGTGGGAGGTAGTAATGGTGGTAATGGCGTGGTGATGGGACACTAAGGGCGTGATGGCATCCGTGATGGAGCTGCCTTTATGTCTGAGGGGAAATTAGCTCTGAATTTAATGGTGATGGGGATATGGAAGTCCACAAAGGTAATGGTGAAAGGTGAAGTTAAAAGCAAAACTCATCATAACCAGGATATTGTATTGGAATTAAGAATCATATCTCTAGGAACCGGCGTGTATAGATAGCGGTGTTGGATTAGAATATAATGGAACACTGAAAATAGCCATGATAAAAAGAATAAAGTAGAAAATATCAAAATCATCAAATTTAGTTAACAGTAAATGGTGCACTTATGAAAAATTAATAGACGTGGAATCTTAACACACGATTTCTTGGGATTAGTGAAAACAAAACTCTTCTATACCACACATACTAAAAATAATGTAACAATGAATATAACGCAGAAATCAAACAAATACCAATGAAAATGAGCAAACAAAAGATGACTTAAAAGTTTTCGGGACCAGTAAGCGCTCTCCCATTAATATGAAGAGAGTAAATACGGCTGTGGTAGCGATGGGAATGATAATGGTGAGGACAGAAGATGATGGAGGATGCAGAAGGCATTTGAGTTAATTTGGAGATTATATTCAATGAGGAAAAATGGGATGAGAGTTTCAAGTAGGGATTTTGGCAAAGAGGACAGGAAGCAAAAAGGTGATAATGCGAAGGGTTGGGAAAAGGAAGAATATAAAAATGCTGTGCCAAAGAGAGAGAGAGAGAGAGAGAGAGAGAGAGAGAGAGAGAGAGAGAGAGAGAGAGAGAGAGAGAGAGAGAGAGAGAGAGAGAGAGGAACAGTGATATGAAGGTAGACAGGTGTGGAAAATCTAGGTAATTAAAACGTTTTTGAGTGGGTGGTGAGCAGGGAGGAAGGAAAAAAAGGAAGGAAGGAAGGGAGGAAATGACGTGTGGAAAAGAAGATATGAACAGAGAGTAAAAAATAACCAAAAGGAGAAAGAGAAGGAAGGAAAGAAAACACCGAGAGATCTTTCAACACCAGCAAAAATATGTTACTTTGTCTGTTTTTTCTCGACTCCCTCACTGCTTCTTCTAAAACTCTTATTCTCTCCCTGTCCCTGCTCTCCCACCGCTCTCTCTCTTTCTCTCTTTCCCTTTCCTCTCCCTGTACCCTCACACCCTCACCGCACCTTTCCTGAAGCGTGAACATGAGGTAAACAAACCCTAACTCCGCCTCATCAAACTTCGCAGACTCGAATTATAACTTTCCCTCGAGAATTCTTGCAATTTTTCCCTTCGAAGTCTCGTAAAAATAGTGATAAATACGAGGAGCACAATAAAAAAAAAAAAAAATGGAGAGACAAAATAATATATATGAATTTTGCATGTAGTTAATGAAAAATAAATATGGAACACGTGTTTATTATGCATTTTTTTTTCTCTCGGACGTGATTTTACATGCAGTTATTGAGTCACGATTGCGGAAGTGATATATGTTTTTATTATTTGAAAAGGGAACATGTCGAAAATCCAGCAAATAAAAAACGGGATATAGAAAACGTTCCAGGCTTCTTTGATCTGCCACACACACACACACACACACACACACACACACACACACACACACACACACACACACACACACACACACACACACACACACACGCACAGTTCCGTCTGCTTCTGAGCGGGAAGAATTGCAGAGAGAGAGAGAGAGAGAGAGAGAGAGAGAGAGAGAGAGAGAGAGAGAGAGAGAGAGAGAGAGAGAGACTTGTAATTTGAAAGAGGAAACGCAGGAAATAACGACGGTCTTTGTGGGAAGCTGAAAGGAAATTAGCTCCGGGGTAATTTCTTGTTTTGCTTTACTATTTCAGTTATCCCTTCAAATACCTTACGTGACTCTCCCTTACCCTTTTATCTCCTCCTTGTTTTCCCCTTTATCCCTCTTCTGCCTCTTCCTGTTTCATATTTTTCTAGCTTTCCTTCTTTTTGTTTTCTGATTCTTGTCTTTCTCTTTTCTTCAACTTCTTTTAATTTCCTCTTTTTCTTTATTCTTTTTATCTCTCCCATGTTTGCCTCCTTTATCCTTCTTCCGCCTCTTCCTCATTTCTATCCTCTCTTTCTTTCCTTTTTTTCTTTTCTTGATTCTTGCCTTTCTTTTTTCACCTGTTTTGATTTCCTGTTTTTCTTGATTTTTTTCTTTTTATATTTTTCTTCCTTATTCCTAATTCCAAATACTTCCATTTTTCCTTCCTTTGTTCCTCGTTCATTCTTGATTTCCGCTTCTCTCATTTACTTTTTTTTTTACCTATGTCTATTTCTATTTTCCTTATCTTATTTCTCCTTATCCCTCCTTCTCTTCCCTGATTCACAACATCTTCACTCTTCTTTTTCATCTCTTTTTCTTTTTGGTTTTCGGTTCTCCCATTTTTCTCTTATTCTTACTTGTTTCTTTCTTTCTTCTTCGTTTGTCTCTGAAGTGACGCTGCTCATCTTAGAATCCTTTCATTTTCTCTTCCTTCCTTTTCCTTCTTTTTCTCTTTTTTCATTATATTTACTTTCTGATATATAACTCTCCTCCTTCCTTGAACATTTCTCCAATTTTTGTTATTTTCTCCCTCGTCTTTTTCTCCTTTCCTTCATTTTCTTCATATTTTTTCTTTTTAACATCTGCTTCTCCTTACTTCTTCCTCGATTCTCTCTCTTGCCTCTTTTTTCTTCTCCTTTGGTCCTTTAATCTCTTTTCACTTCCTGATTCTGTCGTCCTCTTCCTCGTGCCTCTCCTCTTTCCTCTTGCTTCTCCTCATTTTATCCCTTTTAACACCCTGACCTTCATCGTTCCTGATTTTCCAATATTCTTGACCTTCATTTTCGGTTTCGTATTTCTTCTTTCCCTTCTTCTGATTCACGTGTTTTTAATGTTATTTTTCCTATTTGGTGAAGTAGAAAAATTTTACGTCTCACATATGTTAGTTTTCTATTCTACTTCCATTTTCTCCCTCGTCGTCATCACCCTTCTGCCCTCACTCCATTTTTCGTCTCCATCTTTATTATTCCGTATTATATCCGCCTTAACATTCCGTGAATTATTCCTCACTCGTGTCATTCTTTACTCGTATATCTCACCCTTCCTCCCATGCAGTTCCTTCCTCTCGTTCTCAGCCTTCTTTTCCCTCTTAACCTCAAATCTCCCTCTCCAACGTGAAATCTTGTTAGTTTCCCAAAAAGAAAAAGGAGAATGGGAGAGAGGGTTCCTTTTAGTAAGTTATGTATTTTTTTCTTAGCTCCTTTTACCTTACTCTAATCAAGTTTTGGTTCTAAAATTAGGGTGTTACCACTTTTCTGCATTCCGGTCTTGTTAAAATCATGTTCTTGTAATTTAAAGTAAAGGTTTTGTCAGAAAGGTTTTTAGCTTAAGCTGTCTTTTACTTATTTTCTGTATTCCGTTGATATATGTATTTTTTTTTCATTTTCTTAGAAGATAGAATATAGGATTTAAGATACATGTATTGAGAGAAAGTCGTAACTCATTCTTTTTCCTTCTATATATCCCATTAGTTGTTACGTAGTTCATATGTTTGGAAGAAAAGCAGCTGGTGTTGGAAAGTATTGTTAGTAAATTATAACTTTTTTTCTCTCTTTGCATTCCATCCGTGATATTATATTGCAAACTAAAACAGGCATGGTGAGACACAAGTGCTTAAAATGTATCATAGGTTTTCTTTTGCATGAGCTCGTTTTACTTTACCCCTCCAGTACTGAGACGCATTTTTATCTCGAGTTTTAGGTGCGATTAGACCACTTTATTGACATTAGGAAGGGTCTATGAAGAACAGAAGATTAATGGCCAGAGTCTTCATTATTTTTCATCCCAACATAATTTTCTGAAGCTGTATAAAATCAGCAAAGAGTAAGCAGAATGAGTGTGAAGGTGTCATGGCACTGAAGGGGTTAATAGTGTATTTCATGATAATGCCGCTTATACGATGACAAGTATGTAGTAATCTTAATATACTCTTCTCTTATCTACTGTACTTTATTCCTTTTCACTCTAATCTACTCTCCTCTACTATACTTTAATCTACCACAGTTCTTCACTCTACCCGTACGTCACTGGAAGGTACAGTTGAATGGCGGAGAGCGTGTTGTGGAGATAGGAGGAAGATAGTCTCGGGGCTTTATTTGCAGTGGATAATCGAGGTTTTCTTTCGCATTACGTCGCTGTATCTCAAGATTCTTAAGAGATACGAAGCGGAAGATTTGTGAAGGAGATTACACCGAGAGACAAAGGGAGTGGGGAGGTCGTCTGCGAGCTTCAATGGGGCGTGAATGTGTCTTAATGTGTCTGCTTCTAAGGGCGGTTTTGTTCTTTCATGAGTTAATGTTGTATTTTTTAAAGTCTCTGTGCTTGATGAGGGTATTAATGATGATGACGATGATGTTAGTTGGGATAACGGTGGTGCTAATGGTGGTTTTCTTAAGCATGAAATGTTGGCGTGATTTTTACTACCGCACTCGAATATAGTGGTCTGAGAATTTCATTTCATATATATATATATATATATATATATATATATATATATATATATATATATATATATATATATATATATATATATATATATATATATATATATATATATATATATATATATATATATATATATATATATATATATATATATATATATATATATATATATATATATATATCGTGACGTGAAAATTGAGCGAGTTCCATCAAAATATGTGCAATGAACATTTGAGCAACATTTGCATTAATCAAACATCGGGAAACATATGTGAAAATGTCGATTTATACATATTATTATCAATTCCTGGTCGGGAGGCTTTGAGGTGAAGCAGCGCAGTGTTTGAAGTCCTGTTGTTGTGAATGAGTGAGTCAGGTGAGTCGTGCACGGTGGAGGGGGCTTGGCTCAGGTGGAGGGGGGCTTTGGCTGTGGTAGAAGGGCTTCTCTGATACGCGGTGGAGCGGTGGAGTGATAGAGTGGAGTCGGGCCAGATGCTTTGTGAGGTTGAGGGAAGCAGGTGAGAGAGGCGGGTGGAGGGAGGGGAGTAAGAGCCTCAGGTAGTGAGGGTGCGTGAGTGAAAGTAGGTTAACTGCACTGAATTAGATGGAGAGGTGAGAATTTTTGGTGAAGTGTCTTGGAAAAGAAGGGCAGCTGATGAATGAGGCAGGGTCTGCAAGTCTATGATAGAGCGATTTAGGGAGTCTCTAGTTTGTCCCCAACAATAAATATAAATTCTGTTTCAAGGAATGTATCAAATTTTACTACACTTTTGGCTTTGGTAGCAAATTGTACATATAATCACACTCCATTCTCCATTCCTCGATGTCTCAATCCTCTTATGACACTACGATTTTCGATTTTTGAATATATAATAAAAATTGGACAAGTATTACTGAAACACAAAAAAATCCTTACTACTCTTCAAAAATAGTAAAATAAATGGGTTACTGTAAAGATCCAGGTATTATTGGTTCAGGGTTCGAGTCAGTGCTTGTCCTTGGCCGGCAGAGAGGTTAATGACCCAGCGATCAAAACAACAACATGGAACGGAATACTTCTAACTAGTATACCGTAAACAAGATAAGGGCAGCTAAAAAGTGAACCAATGTAGCATCAGAGGTCAACGCTTGAGGTCCACACGAATTCAGATGGCGGGCAGTGGAGTGTTTTGAGTCCATATTTTATTAACTCTTACGTCCTTGTGTCCCATCGTGCCACTGAACCCCAGCTGCGTGTGTCCCGTGTGTCCCAGTGTATCTCGGTGTGTCCGTGTACTTATTATGACCCCTGAGTCTTTGTGTGTTTTATGCCGGAGAAGTAAAGAGAGAGGAAGAGGGTGGCGCCATAAAGGAAGGTTTATGGTCCTTTCGATGAGACACGCGGGGACACTTCGCGACTCTAATTGCTTGCAGGCCAGTTGGATTCACCGTCATTTATTTTTAGGAGTGAACACGCCTGCCGACACAAGAGTGCATCAGGAAAGGGAGGTACGATTATAAATATATTTTTTTAATGATGTCTGTCGTCTACTGGTGTTTGTCTGTGTTTAGTCTCTGTCTGCTTGTCTGTCCCCTCATCTGTCTGTTTGTTTATCTAGCTGCCTGTTATTCTGTCCACGTTGATGCAGCACAGTCAATCAAACAATGAATGAATGGGTGAATGGATCAGGCAATCATTCAATCAACCAACGATTTGTTTATCTGTCAGTATGAATCTCTCTCTCTCTCTCTCTCTCTCTCTCTCTCTCTCTCTCTCTCTCTCTCTCTCTCTCTCTCTCTCTCTCTCTCTCTCTCTCTCATTCTCTCTCTCTCTCTCTCTTCTTTCTCTTCTGTCTGTCTGTCTGTCTGTCTGTCTGTGTCTGTCTGTCTGTCTGTCTGTCTGTCTGTCTGTCTGTCTGTCTCTCTCTCTCTCTCTCTCTCTCTCTCTCTCTCTCTCTCTCTCTCTCTCTCTCTCTCTCTCTCTCTCTCTCTCTCTCTCTCTCTCTCTCTCTCTCTCTCTCTCTCTCTCTCTCTCTCACACCCATTGTAACACTCACCATCCCCTACAAAAGCCGCCTTCACACTCGCTTACAAACTTACTCACTCTTCGGGTACCAGTGAATACGCCATCAGCTCCTGTTAGAAACTTTCGCTGCCACACTTTGTCCCATTTCCAGCTGCTTGAGACTCGCTTAAGGCGGCTGATGGCTGTGTGAGGGAGAGGATGACGGGGAACATTGAGAAGAGGAAGGGAAAGGAGAGCTGGCAGAAGGAAGGAAGATGAAAGGCGAGGGACATTTTGCGAGACATGAAGAGAAGAAAGAAGTGGGGGAAAAGATATTAAGGGAGGGAGAGGTGTGAAGGAGACGAAGATGAGGGAAAATTGGAAGGAAGGCAGCAGGTAAAGAAGAGGAGGAGGAATAAGTGGAACGCGTTGATAGGAATGGAGGAAAGGAAGGAAGGAAGGCAGGAAAGAAGAGACAAGGTGACGTAAATGAAAAGATGAAATGGTGGAAATTGAAACGATCTTGGCTAAATTGCAAGAGAGAGAGAGAGAGAGAGAGAGAGAGAGAGAGAGAGAGAGAGAGAGAGAGAGAGAGAGAGAGATGGATGTGAATGAGGGCATAAAGACATACGTACATTTACCTGCGTACGTAAATACTCGGAAATTAAATATATGAGCAAACAGGGAAACAATTACAAAAAAAAAAAAAAAACGAAAAGGAAAACGCGACAATAAAAAAAAAACACGAAAAAAAAGACAAAAAACGCCATCCCTTAAATTTCCTTCCTGTTTTTCTTCCTCATAAGATCCTTCAATCACTTCCATTCCTCTCCTTCCTTCCTTCCGTTTCATTCTCCCCTTTCTCTCCCTTCCCTCCCTCCCTCTTTCTCTCCAACACTTCCTGAAATATATTAACATTTTCCTGGCATTTTCTTGTTCCTGGGAAGATAGAGGGCCACTTTTTCAAGCGTTTTTTTTGACTACTGAACGGCAAAAAATTCACCAATTAGAGGAGACACATGGGCGTCGCGCAGTCCACCTGATGGAGTGGCAAGATGGCGCCGATTTATAAGCGTCCGGGAATGTTGATGGGAAATTCTGTCAAAAAATGTTGCATGGTATAAAAGTGACGGCGCGACTCGGAAATTACTTTATAAAATGCTGGCAGGTAAATGAGCCCGATACAGGTGGATAGTGATGGACGTATGCTTAGATTAATTAGTTCAGGTGGACAGGTGGATAACGAGATAGACTAACGATAGATAGATGGATAGACAGACTGGTAAAAAGACATGGTTATTTGATAGATAAGTAGATAAACTGACAAGTGGTTAGGTAGACATAAAAATAGACTAAGTGGCAAACAGGTAGATGGATAATAGATGAACAGACAGGCAGACGGATAGAAGGACGGAAAAAGAGATGAATTAAGGGGAAAAAATGGCAAAGAGACGAAGGAAAATCACTAGATACATAGATGAATAAAATAATACAACACATACATACATATATACATACATACATACATACATACACACATACACACATACGTACATAGTGCATTCGCTACAAGGCTCGTGTTCGTAAATTATTCCCAGTTACAATTCATAATATAATGTCCATGTGATTTTCCACCTCATTTTCTATGCAATTAAATATAGCAATTTTTTTCAGACTATTTTTCTTTCCTGTCTTGCGCGTCTGGCGTGTTTGTAACAACTCTCTCTCTCTCTCTCTCTCTCTCTCTCTCTCTCTCTCTCTCTCACGTACTGGCAAGAAAGGAGAGAAAAAGTGCATGGTTCTGGTCACCCTCCCGCCGTTAATGTTTTTATGGGGGTGAAGGGGCCGACGCTCCCCCGGGGCAGGTGCGGTGGGAGTCTCAGGGGGCATCGAGTCGTTATATCCTCCCATGAACCCCTTTCTCCCCTTTTTCCCCCTTTTTTCCCTTTTTTTTTACTTTTTTCCTCCTGGATGTCACGGGATGAAAGTGTTTTGCAGTGTTTGTGCAGTGTTTGTGGTGTTCTGTTATGGTTTTCCCTGTCTCCCTTTTTCCCAGTTTCCTGTTTCCCTGTTTCCCTGTTTCGTATGAGTATTTATTTTTTTTTCCTCTCTCTCTGTCTTTCTCCCTCTCTTTCCTCCTCTATAGATGCGTGCAGTACTTTTGTAAGAGCGATGGCAGATGCGGTTGATGTGAGGTTCATGTTGGGGGAAATAAAACAAAAGTCAGATGTCGCTCAAAAATAAGATAAAAAAAAAAAAAAGGAAGCTATGATGTGTGTGCCAGTGAGGGAAAAGCGGAACAGAAACCAAGAGTAGAGTTGATACCTTTCAGAGCGTAATATTAAAGGTGAAGTGTGGCAGTGTAATGTAAATATCCTTGGTAGAAATGAATGTGATGTATGATAGATAAGTAGAGTGAGTTTATAGATAAGTAGGTAGATAGATAGAAAGATTGATAGACAAATAGACATATAGATTGATAGATAGGTAAATACATTGGTTGAGAGATAGATGGACACACAGACAAATAGATAGACAAAGATAGATTATGAGTTAAGCAGTTAAAGTAAACTGATAGAAAAATAGAAATAAAAATAGATTGTTACATTATATATACATGCATACATACATACATGCATACATACATACAAAAATACATAAGTAGACATACATAAACTTAAATAGAATAGAGAAGAGAACTATTACATTTCATCAAAATAAACGTAACATTCAATATCACTTTTATATACAATCTTCACTAATTTGTAAAGGATATTATATATTTTATCAACTGCATAACACAGGAATTTCTAATATATTTTTCATTACATAAAACCTAAAAATAGAAAATACCGCTTTGATTCTTTTCTATTTCTTTTTTACTTTTATTTATGCGGTTGCACATTTTAGAGGAAATCCTTTAAAATATAGTGCAAGAACAGACACGAAGTATGCGCCTTAATGGCTTGCTGATAATGTATTCGCTTTGTGTGTGTGAGAACAGGTGGAGTGCAGCGGTGGAGTGTGGCTGTGCAGTGTGGTGAGTGGTGTGGAGTGAGGCTGAGTTAGGAGTACTGCCTGAAAGTGGACCATGGAATACGGAAATCAAGAGCAAGGAAATGATTTATATTCAGAAATTATTAGTTGCAACTTAAGTGTGTGTGTGTGTGTGTGTGTGTGTGTGTGTGTGTGTGTGTGTGTGTGTGTGTGTGTGTGTGTGTGTAAGTAAAAAAAAATACTAATTAATCATATAATTATTGCTACAGGTATAGAAAATATGTACATTACTTATAGAGATAATATTGTAGCAAACTGTTAATCAATCCGAGACTTCTTGATGGGCAGAGTAAATTTAAATATTATAATTTCGGTGTGTTACAAAAAAGGAGAGAGAGAAATAAGATACACTTACCTATTTATATGTGTGTGTGGTATGGGGAAAGACGGTTGTGTGTGTGTGTGTGTGTGTGTGTGTGTACGCGCAAAGATTACCCACCTTGCAGATCCCGGATTAGCCAGAGCGTCGGAATGAACTAGTAATTGAAAAATCCACCGCCTGCAAAGTGGCTCCTGAGGTCACTGGAAGCACCGAGCCGCGAGCCAAACGAAAAATTTCCCTTTTGCCACTGTCGGGAAATTGAGAAGTACGAGTCTTAGAAACCATTCCTAATTGTCTTGAGTTAATCAGCACATTCAACATGTAAAGTAAATGAGGAAAGACCACATATACATGACTTTGCTCACTTATATGATTAAAGTCCTCATAATTGTAGAAATATGAATTCATTCAATCATGCTTTTCTATACCTCTTCTCACTCATCTGGCTACAAAACACAAATTGAAAACAATCCCGCTCAAGTAAAAACGTTAATTTAAATCCCTCTCCCTTCATAAAAGCAACGATATCATTTTATTTTTTACTCATTTTCAGAATATTTACTTACTTAACGTAAATACAATAGATAAAAAGCTTGAAACACCCTATTCTATTAAAAACAAGCATACCGTGGAAATTACCAATCCTGACCAGTACAGGAAAGTTTGAAAAAAAAGAAGCAGAGATCAAAATGCATCATGACACAGTGCAGTCTGGTCTGATTTAAACATAGATGACTAAGCTTTTGCTCCCCTCCCTGTAATTTGTGGAAGAGAGAGAGAGAGAGAGAGAGAGAGAGAGAGAGAGAGAGAGAGAGAGAGAGAGAGAGAGAATGTGTGTGTTTGAGTGGTGTTCATTCAGTTTGAGGGAGTGGGACGTACAAAAACATGATGATGGTGGTGGTGGTGGTGATGGTAGTGGGAGTGGTGGTGTGGTGGTGCTGGAGGGGGATGATGGGCGTTCATAAAGTCAACCTGAACAGACCAATGCAGTAAATTGATCCATGCACCGACCTATTTGACTCGGCTATCGATAAGAGTAACACACACACACACACACACACACACACACACACACACACACACACACACACACACACACACACACACACAATCTAACTGCCCTAATCAAACCAACACATCCTCAAACAAGTCAATTCACAAACTATCAATTCCTAAAACCATTCCATTTACAATTAAACCCATTTTCAATTTATTCAAACATATCAATTGACAAAAACAAACCTTAATTTAACACAGTCTAGCGTAAAAGAAGCTAACACATACAAACCTAAATCAGGAAGTATTGCTTATTGACTGAAACACTAAAACCACAATGAATTGGCTGGAGTTACGAGAAGGCGCTGTCTCCCCACTGAGGAACTACTATGAGCGCCAGTGTGTGATCACTTGTATCCTTTGAGCCACGAGATGAGTACTGCACCACGTACCCACCCACAAATAGACCGACATGGCACTACTACTGTCACTTCATCCTAGTATCTGTCTCTATTTTACACTCACGAATTTAGCTTAAGCCCAATGAACAACCCAAAGCCTGCCTCGCATAGCCACGCAATAAACAGGTTATATAAATGCTTACCACCTCTCTAGCTTCAGTTTTAGTCCAGCACAGAAAATAACCCAAAACCTGCAACACCTGGCTACACATAAACAGATTTCGCCAGCGGATATACTTACTACCTCTTCCTAGTCTGCTTCTCTTAGTCTCATGAATTTAGCTTAACCCAAAATCCAGACAATGCACCACAAAACTACCCAGAAATTGTCCATCCCAGCCAAGCATCTTACCACTTACTACTCTGTCACCTTCTCTTACTTTGTCACGAATTTAACTCCAGTCTAATCCTGCACAATTCACAGCCCAGGACACCAGTTCCCGCAACATCCCCGGTGCAGGAGTTCGGGGCCGCATCTCGCCAGCCTCACATCCTCCTGCTAATCCGAACCGGCCGCGATTTATGGCCGCAATAACGAAAGGCAATATCTCGAAACCGATAGACCATGGATGGTTAATATTCGCGATTAAGCGGTCAACGTGGAGGAATTATGATCCATGTCTTGGGCGTTGGGATAACCGAACGGAATAAGAGTGTTACTTCACTGCTTCCGAACAATATTGGGAGTTGGAACGATCAGTCTCGCTTAACCGAATCATTGGATAACCGAGAAAACAAATGGCGCACAATATTTCAGCGCGAAAATGCAGCAGCTGGGTTTGGAAGAGAGAGAGAGAGAGAGAGAGAGAGAGAGAGAGAGAGAGAGAGAGAGAGAGAGAGAATAAAAAAAATGGTTTAAAAAGTTTTGTCAGAGTTCTCTATCCCAGCGACCCTTTTAAGGCAAATATGTTCTTGCTCTATTTTCTCTTGTTTTGCTGCGAAATTTATGAAGCTCACCATAACTTATCATGGTTTTTCTCTGCTACTTTCCTTTCCTCCTCCTCCTCCTCCTCCTCCTCCTCCTCCTCCTCCTCCTCCTCCTCCTCCTCCTCCTCCTGCTGTTTACGTCGCAGCGAAGTTATTGCGTTTACTGACATTTATTTATTTACTTTTTTTTTCTCAGAGTTGTGCTTTTGGTTTTCCTTGTATGCATAAAATACATGTAACGGTAAATTTTCTTAGAACGCACACACACACACACACACACACACACACACACACACACACACACACACACACACACACACACACACACATTAATACCTCTGTAATGAAATACGTTATTAATACTTGTGCTGGTGGTGGTGGTGGTGGTGATGGTGGTAATGCTAGTGATGACAACAGTAAAAGAGCATCAGTGGTGATG
>NC_059286.1:5183181-5193181 GCF_017591435.1 Portunus trituberculatus
CATTATAAGATTATAGGTTTCGCTGGTGTGGATTATATATACTTTGGTGCTATTAGAGATTCACAGTAAAGATAGGTGAAGGTAATGGTAGTGGATATAGTTGATTTGTTCAGTGTGGTGTTCAGCTGTTGATTGGCCTTCGTTTTCTTTTCTCTACTTGGCTGAGTGGGGTTCATCTATACTTTTCGGTTATTAGTCAAGGTGTTTCCCAAGTAGTATGGTTTGATGTATTGTAGTTTAATGCAATATGACACTCAGGTTCTGTATACATCGCGTTCCATGTTTTGTACAGGCTAGGCGATAAGCTTTGGATTTTCTGGACCTCCACTTGCATTTCCCTCAGTTTGTTGCACTTTACCCTCATGTGTATTTCTCTTTATCACACACAAGTAGTAATTAATTATAAACAAATAGAAAAGCTTAAATAATCAAGTGTCACGTTTTCTTTGCTATAAGTTGCGGTATATTTTTAAACATTCATTCAGTGGCTTCACATGTGTAATATTCCAGGTGACGCACAGATCCTTGGTAAAAAATGTCTGAATCCCTAAGTGTTTAGATCTCGTATGTCCGGAGGGGTTCAAACACCGAGCAGCAGTGGCAGGCAGAATAGGTGATGAGAGTAACGCCCGCCACGTCATGTGATCCGTCTGACTTTTTGTCGCCTTTGCCGCGTGGTGGTGTGGTAACTGACTTTTATGTGTTGCATACGCTAGCTTGACGTGTCTACCGAGAGTATGTTTGTTGTTGCTTAGTTTTTTGTTTAATGTATAGTGTTTTTGTGCCTTTCGGTGGGAACTTTTACGTTTAGAGTTCTTACATAATAATTACAGTTCGTTTTTTTCTTAGTTCATATTTGTCTTTAGTTAGTTTTACTTTGTCATGAACTTATGTTTGCCATTGCTTAGTTTACTGTTTGATTAATATGTAGTGTGTCTGTCTTTCTGTAAGAACTTTCAGATTTAGAGTTTCAACATAATATTTACAATTTGTCTCTTTTCTTACATCATGTTTTGTCTTTAGTCAGTTTTAATTTCACATCAGTTTTCTTTTAAAATGCCAGCAGGTCATTAATTTCTTCCTTAATTATAATTGTCGCTGGTTATCCTTTACAAATTTTATTATAGATACTTACATATCGCTCTATAAAACTCAATCCTCGCACTACATAACTTACTTTCAAGTGTAGAATATTAAACAGATTTTTTTCCTTCACTTTTACGTCACTTCCTTAAATATGTAAGACAGTTAGCTTTTTTGTCGACATAAAACTCTTACAAATATCAACACATCCTCCTTTAAAACTCATTCTGCGCACCATATAACTTCCTTTAAGGCGGCGGAAAAGATTCACGATGACAATATAAAGGAGTTGTGTGTCCCTTGGGTCATTTAGATGATGGGAATGGAGACAAGACCCTCCATCACCTTGGCGCCTCGCAGTAAGGGGGAACTTAACCTTCTATGTGTTGGGCTGCGTTTCTTTTTCTGCCCAGTAGTGGATGGACTGCCAGGGAGTATCGGTGCCGTGTGATAAGCTTTACTCTGGAACTGAAGGGAGATCAGAAAGGAAGACAAGCTATCAGTCTGTATTTGTACGTCTCTCTGTCTCCATTCGTCTCTTTTTCTTTATCGTTCTGTGTATCATCGCCTGTGTGTGTGTGTGTGTGTGTGTGTGTGTGTGTGTGTGTGTGTGTGTGTGTGTGTGTGTGTGTGTGTGTGTTTCTTTATTTTTTTCTAACTATCTATACGTATTCATTCCAGTGAACGTTGTTTCCATTTCAATCATCTTTTGAACACTCAAAATAATCTTTTTTTTTATATATATATTTTCACACACACACACACACACACACACACACACACACACACACACACATGGAAACATATGATCAAACCAGAGCTTCACTTTCAATTTCACTCAGACTAACATGCAGATTCCCTTCCCCACTCCTCCTCTTCCTCTTCTTCTTCCTCCTCCTCCTCCTCCTCCTCCTCCTCCTCCTCCTCCTCCTCCTCCTCCTCCTCCTCCTCCTCCTCCTCCTCCTCCTCCTCCTCCTCCTCCTCCTCCTCCTCCTCCTCCTCCTCCTCCTCCTCCTCCTCCTCCTCCTCCTCCTTCTCCTCCTCCTCCTCTTCCTTAGGCTACCCTTTGATGTTTCCTTCCTTTTTTTCTCTGGCTCCATCCACTGCTAGACATGACCTGCAGCCAAATTGAAGGTGATCATGAGCCGAGGTAATACAGGGAGTCACGTCACCAGGCGATCAAGGAAGCTGCTTTGTGTGACCTTTTATCGGTTTCTCTCTCTCTTGTCCAGCTATTCTTTTTATTAATAATCCAGCTTTTCCGTTTTTTGTGTTTCATTTTTATGTTTTTGTCTTTTTATGCGTCAGATTTGTGATTTTTTTGTGATTTTTTTTGCTATTGTTTTGTAGTGAAAGAGCTTATGTAGGAAACGTTGAGATAGATAGATAGATACATGGAGAGAGAGAGAGAGAGAGAGAGAGAGAGAGAGAGAGAGAGAGAGAGAGAGAGAGAGAGAGAGAGAGACACACACACACACACACACACACACACACACACACACACACACACACACACACACACACACACACACACACACACACACACACACACACACACCCAGATCAAGCAACATAAATGCATAAACACATTCGTACACAGAAACTGACACAGAGATATCTAGCCACTTGAAGCAGACGTAGGGAAAGAAACACCCCAAGTTGAAAGACTCGTGGAGGGTCAGGGACAGAGGAATCCAGCGGACGTGTGACAGACAGGCCCTCACTTCCCCCTTTTCGTATCTTCCAGTTGAGAGTCGCACTGATTGCTTACGATCGCACGAAAAAGGATCTGAGGCCTTTCACAGTAGATCAGAAAAGTTTCGCCTGGCACTCAGACCTCTTCCTCTTCCTCTTCTTCCTCCTCTTACTCCTCTTCTACCTCCTAGTCCTCTCTCTCTCTCTCTCTCTCTCTCTCTCTCTCTCTCTCTCTCTCTCTCTCTCTCTCTCTCTCTCTCTCTCTCTCTCTCTCTCTCTCTCTCTCTCTCTCTCTCTCTCTCTCTCTCGCTCTCCTCTTCTGTAACTTCAAAGCTCTTATCTCAGAGGAATCCTGGACATGGGATGAAGTTTTACGTCCATATTTCTTAGCAGTCCTGGAGTTTCAACTTGCGCACTTGTGTTTTGTGTGTCTCGTGTCCTCGTGTGTTCTCCTGTGTCTCCGTGTGGTTGGTTCTAAGTGTATGAGCTTTCTTTACACGCTCCCTCAGTGCTTGTCTGTCGTGTGTGTCTCATTTGGGCCGCGTGGGTGTTTGTGAGTTGTGTTGTGAGCTTGTTGGGTCGTCTGTGTGTGAATGCCTCGGTGGGTTTCAGTTCACGGTAATGTCTCTTTTGCTCACCGTCAAGGGTTCGGTTCTGTATATTTCTTTTAAGGGTTTTGTTCTTGTATCTTGTTCAGGGACACGCACACACACACACACACACACACACACACACACACACACACACACACACACACTCTCTCTCTCTCTCTCTCTCATCCACACACACAAACTCGGGAGAAACTTAAAGTACCGAAACAGCTTAAATTCCATCCTCGTCTCTCTCTCTCTCTCTCTCTCTCTCTCTCTCTCTCTCTCTCTCTCTCTCTCAATCTTTTCCTTTTCTTTCAGGAAACTCCACTCTCATTCCATCTTCTCCACTTTCTCACTTCATCATTATCTTCCCCACCACACTTTCAGACGAGGAGGAGGAGGAGTAGGAGGAGAAGGAGGAGGAGGAGGAGGAGGAGGAGGAGGAGGAGGAGCAGGAGGAAGAGGAGGAGGAGGAGGAATCTGCGAGCAAAACAGGTGGATAAACTTACCTTTAAACTTTTCTTTTCAAATTTCTTCTTCTTTTGTATTGTTCATTTCCTTTCACTTTTCTTTTGTTGATTATTGCGTCATATTATTTGTGATTTTCGTTATTTAGTCTCTGCAACGTATTGTCGGTGTGTGTGTGTGTGTGTGTGTGTGTGTGTGTGTGTGTGTGTGTGTTAATTGTTTACTGTGTTCCATGATTTACAATTAACACGCATGAATATATAGATAGGTAGTTTAATGACAATAGTGTACAAAAATGTCTATCATAACAAATATATAATATATAAAACGAAAGAACAATATATATATATATATATATATATATATATATATATATATATATATATATATATATATATATATATATATATAATTTCAATACAATTATTCATAATCCCACAAAAATATCCTTTATTACATAAACATTAAACAAAGGAAAAAAAAAACTGTAAAGGTGTTGGAAAGCTTCTAATACATAACTCGAACATACAAATGTAAGGTATCATGTTTAATTTTACAAGGTTCATTCATATCCTGATGATTGCGTCATCCATATTTGTTACACCAACAAAGGCTAATAATGTGTGATAAAGAATAATTCTCCATAACATCCTTTCTGAATGTAAAACTCCGCACACACACAAACGCTCCTCCCTCGGTAAGCAGCGATGTTCTTGTCTATCTCCATCTTGCAGTCTGAATGTACAAGGTACAAATAGGCAAAAGAAAATAAATACCATCTTATAGTGATCACTGACAACATGACGATCTTTGTACATGTCATGCACTATAAATACAATATTAATGATGTCTTACATGAGTTATCGTTAGTCGCCTGACACTGTAGTAAGTTCATAAATAGTTAAATTGAGCTCATGATTCATTACATTGGCATTTACAAATTACCTAATATTTAAATGAAAGTTTTTACAACTCCAGCAGTGAATAATATGCTATTCCGGTGTAGCTTGAAAATTGTTTGATTTCTTAGTTCGTTTAGTGACAGCTTTCAAGCCAACTCCAATCCGTGACTCGCAGAAATACAATATCAAGGCAGGAAGGCACTACCAGATATCTTCCCTCACCGCAAAAAGCACACCGTGACTCTTACTGACGAAAGATACAAAATTAAGTACAAATCAGGTATTATTCTTGGCGTGTACACTGAGCGTTGACGACACCAAAAGGTCACAGGTAAATGGCTCCCAGTTAGACATAATGCGTGCAAGAACCAATAACCAAGCCGTCCACCTGCAGCGGCTCAGCGTTATTCCCCATGTCCTTCCTGGCCCTGAGCACACACACACACACACACACACACACACACACACACACACACACACACACACACACACACACACACACACACACACACACACACACAATTTCCTAGTCTGTCTTGTCCAGTAATATCCTATACTTACAGGTTGGTTCTCTCTCTCTCTCTCTCTCTCTCTCTCTCTCTCTCTCTCTCTCTCTCTCTCTCTCTCTCTCTCTCTCTCTCTCTCTCTCTCTCTCTTTCAAAATAGAATTGAGATGATAAGAATAAATTAGAATGATTTTTATGAAGCGAAAAAGAACCGTCACAAAGTTTTCACAAAGTGTGCAACATGGAGTTTTAATATCGTCATTAAATCTTCGTAATAATATTCTTTTAACAAGCATAGAAGAAGAAAATACATTAAAATCCAGGATTTTTTTTTAATCTAAAGATATATGTTAATTTGGTATTAATGAGAGAGAGAGAGAGAGAGAGAGAGAGAGAGAGAGAGAGAGAGAGAGAGAGAGAGAGAGAGAGAGATTTTATTTTCTTACATATAATGCATTTATTTTTTTTTCAATGCATATTTATTTATTTATTTTTTTTTTTTTTAACGACACTATATACGTAAATTAGAAGACCATTTAATATCCCCTACTTTTCAATATACCAATGATATTTTTCCCATTTTCTCCGTTTCATTTTCCTCACAGCACATATTTCTTTTACCCTTTCCTTCACTTCCTTTGTTTCCTCTCCTTGTCCTCAATTTCTTTTCCCTCACGACACATTTATTGCTTCAGCTTCTCTGTGACACTCTACTCCTTCGTTCTGCTTTTTCACCACGCCATCCCTTCCTCTCGTGCCCTCTGTCCCTCTTTTTTAATCGGTTCCCTTCTGCCTCTCCCTCTGCACCTCCTGCTGTGTCCGGCTCCAGGTGTGTGTGATGTCTATAGAAAGCTGTCACTGGCACTAGACTCGCTGGTGCTGCTGACGCCATCCTCCTGACACCTTATACAACGACACACTTTCTGCCTCGCTCTCTGCTGACGGTCTCGTGTGGTGTGCTGGGCTTCTCTCGTCTCTTCCTTTTAGTTGGGTCGTCTGGTATTAATTCTGCTACACGGTTTTATTTTCCCTTTTCTATTTTTCTTTTATCTGATGAGAAAATGACTGACACACACACACACACAGTCTCTCTCTCTCTCTCTCTCTCTCTCTCTCTCTCTCTCTCTCTCTCTCTCTCTCTCTCTCTCTCTCTCTCTCTCTCTCTCTCGCGATCTCGTTTATTAGGTTAGTTTTTTTTTATAGCTTCATTTTAATTTAGTTAGCAAGTTTTATTTTTTGTTCCTGTTTTTAACACTGTGTTACTCTGTCCTTGCAAATATTTATTAATTGAATTGACGGAGTGTTATCGTGTGTACCTATCTATCTATCTATTTATCTATCTCTCTCTCTATCTATCTATCTATCTATCTATCTATCAATCAATCAATTAATCAAGCAATCTATCTATCTATCTATCTATCTATCTATCTATCTATCTATCTATCTATCTATATCTATCTATCTATATATATATATATATATATATATATATATATATATATATATATATATATATATATATATATATATATATATATATATATATATATATATATATATATATATATATATATATATATATATATATATATATATATATATATATATATATATATATATATATATATATATATATATATATATAATATTCCCATCGTGCAAGATTCCCAAATTGTGAAACTATATTTTTATTATTACTATTTCTTTATTCAAAGGTTTCCTCTTCTTGTTTCTAACGCTTTGAGGTTACGCTGGCATTCTGCTCCGTTCTGATTTTATATTATATTATTTTCATTTTTATTTTATTTTATTTTATTTTACTTTATTTTACCTGACCGTCTGTGTGACGTTATACCCCATAACTAAAGCATATGTGATCACTCACCGAAGTAACACACACACACACACACACACACACACACACACACACACACACACACACACACACACACACACACACACACACACACACACACACACACACACACACACACACACACACTGCATAAAACAAACATACCAACACACCACAACATACCAACATCTGCATACACCATCCACAAACAAGCGCACAATAAACTACATCACCAACACATAACACAAGCGCAAAACAAATAAAAAAAAAAAACAGCAAAAATGAGAAAAATAGAGAGAAAAAAAGACATGCACAGGCTCGCACACTCAGGCCGCCCTCTGATCTCCAACCCGTCTTTTCTCGCGCGCTTCTATATATATTACACGTCCACTTCGTTTGGAGTGAACTGGATCGTCTGCTCGTAAAAATTTCCTCTCTTTCGACGTTTGGTAGATGGACGAGGAGAATCCAATGGTCTTTATCACATTTTAAAGAGATCGGGAACGCAACCGATCGCTAAAGAGGAGAAAATAGAAGATTTATCGTGAAATCTTGTCTACAGAGGGAAGAATGGAGAGGATAGGTAGGAGAGGGGTGTGTGGGAGCAGGGGGAGGCGAGAAG
Source organism: Portunus trituberculatus (assembly GCF_017591435.1). Lineage (NCBI taxonomy): Eukaryota > Metazoa > Arthropoda > Malacostraca > Decapoda > Portunidae > Portunus > Portunus trituberculatus. Next base: position 5,190,906 of record NC_059286.1, read on the forward strand.
TGTGACGAAAGAGTGTAGAGAAGTTTTTTGGAGGGAGTTAGGAGGAGCTGTAAAGGAGATTGAAGCAGAAGGAGAAGAAAGAGCAAAGGAGGTGTTGGGAAAGGCGGGTGGGGAAGATTAGATTTTGTCGGGAAAAAGGTTGAAGGCCGAAAGATTTGCTCCTGTTATTGATCTTCATAGTGCCTGTCTCTCTCTCTCTCTCTCTCTCTCTCTCTCTCTCTCTCTCTCTCTCTCTCTCTCTCTCTCTCTCTCTCTCTCTCTCTCTCTCTCTCTCTCTCTCTCTCTCTCTTACATATGAGATTCTTAATCCCCAACTCCTGCCTCAATTCCACTTTCCTTCATATTACTTTTCATCTCCCTTCCCTTCTCTTCTCTTTCATCCTGTCATTCCTACCTTCCCCGACCCTTTTCTTCCTCCCTTTTCTCGCCTTCCTTCACTGCTTACATTATAACACTGGGTACGTTGGTGGCCACATAAATACGTAATAAATGATACAAACAAAGAATTCCGTGGCCATAAATTCCTGGCGTTTCCTTGTCGACTTCGTAATATTCCTTTGTGTCCGGCGAATCTCTATCACCGTGACGTCGCCTTCAGGAGAAATATAGAGTAATCAGCGTGTGACAATTGCTCACACCTTTGTACGAGAAGACAGGTGAGGCAGGCTCGTTATTTTCCTCCGGCAGGGAAGTTATAATGCAGAGGATCAGGGAGGAAAGGGGGGAGGAACTGGCTGGCTCTAGGAGGGTGGTAAAGCTCTTATTGGTGGAAGGTTGTGTAATGTTCGGTATTGTTATGTTAGATGAGGTAAAGTCCTTATTTATTGCGTATTGTTATGTGGTGTGATAGTGTGTGACGGTATATTGGTTTAGCTTATGTTAGATCAGGTTATGTGATTGTAATGTTATGCTGTGTTATACTGTGTTATGTTATGTAAGGTAAGGTAAAATTTGATATGTTGCGTATTGTTATGTGGTGTTATGCTGTGTGATTGTGTGCTGGTTTAGCTTATGTTAATTTAGGTTATGTGATTGTAATGTTATGCTGTGTTATCTTAGGTGAGGTGAAGTTACGGTCTTTGAATTTGCATTAGATTTTGTTATGCTGCGATATATTTTACTAGGTTAGGTTAAGTTAGGTGAGGTTAGTTAGTAATATTGTGGGCATTAGATGAAGTTAAGTTAGGTTAGGTAAGGTTAGCTAATATAGAAATATGTTACTGTAATTAAGGTAAGTTTAGTTAAGAGACAGACGTTCTTGTTGATATTCATGATTAAAAGGAATTATCTCTTTTAAATTTCATGGGTTATTCCGTCCTTTTATTTCCATTTCTACTATTATTATTCTTTTTATTCATGTTTCTGTTATATTCCTCTTATAGATATTTTATTCCTATTTCACCTCTCTCTCTCTCTCTCTCTCTCTCTCTCTCTCTCTCTCTCTCTCTCTCTCTCTCTCTCTCTCTCTCTCCCCGACCTAAAAACAGAAAAATAAGGGTAAAAAACTCTTTCTATTTCTGGGTGAAACATATATGAAAAATGGAGAAGTAAAAATAAGGTTCCCTGATATTTTAGATATTTTTACTTACATGTAAGAGTGGAAAAATAACCCCGTTTTGCAAGTGTACAGAATAACATGAAATAAAGTAAGGCTTTAGGGGAACATTGTGTTTGCAGTGTATACCTTCAGTTACCAAGTTATTCTGTCGTCAGTTATTCAGGTATTCATGGAGTTAACCAATCAATCTGTCAGGTGTTCATACAGTGCTTTGTGTGTGTGCAAATTACTGTTACCGGGCTGGACAAACGGTTCCTCGTAGCTAAAGGTGTTTGTTTAGTACCAGCAGTAGCAGCAGCAGTAGTAGTATTAGTGGTAGCAGTAGTAGTAGTAGTAGTAGTAGTAGTAGTAGTAGTAGTAGTAGTAGTAGTAGTAGTGGTAGAAATAGTAGTAACAGCGACAGCAGTGGTTATATTAGTAATAGGAACAGCTGTTTTAGTAGTAACAGTTGTAGTAGTAGTAACAGTTGTAGTAGTAGTAGTATTAGTAGTTGTAGTAGTAGTAATAATAGTAGTGGTAGTAGTAGTTGTAGTAGTAGTAATAATAGTAACAGCAGTAGCAGCAGCGGCAGTAGTAGTAGTAGTAGTAGTAGTAGTAGTAGTAGTAGTAGTAGTAGTAGTAGTAGTAGTAGTAGTACTACTACTACTACTACTACTACTACTATTACTACTACGACTACTACTACAACAAGTACTACTACTAATACGACTACTACTAC
>NC_059286.1:5195681-5198181 GCF_017591435.1 Portunus trituberculatus
AATATATAAATCGTGTTTCAGGACATATCTAATAAAATATGCCTGCAGCTGTGAGCATGATAAGGACACAGACTTTATCAAAAGACACATGCTGTAGTGGTAATAGTATGAATCAAATAGTTGGTGTAAAAAGTCTTATTAACGATATGTTGATGTTTGAATGGTTATGCCATATTTGTGTTGGATTGTTAGTTGTATTTCAGTATAGTCATATACTTTTTTTAGCATTACAATATACACTTTATTTTTTTGTCGTCCATAGGCATAATAATCAATTGAAAAGATATATATATATATATATATATATATATATATATATATATATATATATATATATATATATATATATATATATATATATATATATATATATATATAATCATTTTATAATACTCTACCAAAACAATATTTTCATCTTTTCCTTATTTCAAAATATGTTTCAGTGGTCTTGTTATTCTTTGCTAGAAAAACGTTTAGTATTTTTCCTTGATTTTTTTGTTGATTTTGATCTTTTGACTTTGTTTTCTTTTCGTTTTTCTTGATAAATTTATTTCTCCATCGTGTCAGTTACTTTTACACGTTTTCTTAAGAGTTTTTTTCTTCTTTTATTTTGGAGGAAGTGTTTTTAAAGTTTGTCATCGACATATGAAGTTTTCTTTGATATAGTTACCTAAAGGGGGGTGTTTCTTTTTACACACACACACACACACACACACACACACACACACACACACACACACACACGCTGGGTGACCAGCAGACGACCGAGGTGAATTACACACACACACAATCTCTCTCTCTCTCTCTCTCTCTCTCTCTCTCTCTCTCTCTCTCTCTCTCTCTCTCTCTCTCTCTCTCTCTCTCTCTCTCTCTCTCTCTCTCTCTCTCTCTCTACGCCCGCACTTCATTCTTTACACGTTGAATATTAAAGAACCGCTAGAAAACCGCCTTCTTTATAGGGGGGTCTTGGTGGGGCTGCAGGGGCCTTCAGAGGGACTTCAAAGGGGCTTGAGGGTGGGGCGGGACAGGGGGAAGGCGCACCACCATCACCTTCACCTCGCATTTTTCACAGTGTGGTCATTCATCACACACTAAGTGGACAGGTGGCCTCAATATTCTTAGGTAGGCTTGTCCTCTTCTCCTCTCTCTCTCTCTCTCTCTCTCTCTCTCTCTCTCTCTCCATGTTCTTTTAATAGAATTTATGTATTGTGCTGATCTCAGTTTCTCTCTTTATTGTCTATTTTCTGTTTCCCGTGTTGTATTCTGTTTAGTCTCGTATTTCTTCATGTAACATAATTTTAATATTTTCTTGTATTTTTGTCGATATTTTTTTTCAAAGTTTTATTTATATTTTTCCTTTACAGCTTTGTGGATTTTCAAACAAACTTTCTCTCTCCATTTACCTTTTATCTTCTCTCCTCCTCTACCTCTTCCTCTTCCTCCTCCTCCTACTCCTCCTACTCCTACTTTTACTCCTATTCCTCCTCCTCCTCCTCCTCCTCCTCCTCCTCCTTCTCTTTCTCCTCCTACTCCTCTTCTACTTCCTCCTTGTCTCTTTTCTCCCATTCAACAACTCCTTCTCCTTCGCTTCCTCATCTTCTTCCTCCTCCTTTATCCTTTACGCAACTTCTGTTTCTCTTCCTTATTCCTCCTTTTACCAGACTCCTCTTCTTTCTCCTCCACTTTCTCCTCCATCTCCTCGTCTATCATTTACGCAACTTTTTTTCCTCCTTTTTTATCTTGTTTCATACTCTCTCTTTTCCTCATTCTCTAATACCCTCATCTCTTCTTCTTTATGCAATATTTTTTCAACCTCAATTTTGTTCTTTTTCTTTCCTCGATACGTTCCTTTTTCATCTGCCACCACGCTCAAAATTTTCTCTTTTTTTCCTCTCACTTTCGCCATACATACCCGTCTCTGCCACCACCACCACCACCACCACCACCACCACCACCCCCCACCACCACCACCTTCTCCTCTTCCTCTTGCCCGTGGACTAAAGTTAGTGGCCTGCAAACCTGAGGGGAGTTTTACAGCACAAGTTGAGGGTGTGTCGCCGTGGATTCACACTCCTCACAGCTTAATTCCATTTGGGGAGGAGAGCAGGCCAGGCATCGAGGCGTCAATTTATTTCTCCAATTATAAGTTTGGACTTTGTGGGCAGCGATTCATGCCAAAACTTTACCCCCGGCGCCTGGCGAAGCTTGTGTGTGTTGGGGGAGGGTGGGGGCCGCTATTCAGGGGTGCGGGGCTGTATTTTTATGTTAACTCTAGCTTTTTGTTGTTACTGATGGTAGTAGCAGATATGGATAGTGATAGTAGATGGTGGTGAAAATGGGTGTATTGGTGGTAGTAGTAGTAGTAATAGTAGTAGCAGTACCAGTAGTAATAGTAGTGGTGGTAGTAGTAGTAGTAGTAGTAGTAGTAGTAGTAGTAGTAGTAGTAGTAGTAGTAGTAGTAGTAGTAGTAGTAGTAGTAGTAGTAGTAGTAGTAGTAGTA
>NC_059286.1:5200681-5253181 GCF_017591435.1 Portunus trituberculatus
TGGTCTGCAGATCGTCTCTGTCAGCGGTATGATCGAGCCAAACATGATGTCCTCTCGTCTGTCTTCCTTGCATCCCTGAGTCCTGCATATTTGGCTCTCACTGCATCAGGGAGTCAAACTTTGGTGTCTTCGTTTCTCTCGATAAGTGTGTCTGAGGAGGCTCTCGTGTGGCGCGTCTCAGAATAGCTTTCAGGATGTCGGGTGTCAGGAAAAGATTATTGGTTTGGTATCTGATGTGATTGTGGTTATTATTTTTTTTCCTCTAGTGTTATTCGTGATTATTTTTTTCCGTTCATTTCCTTGTCGTATGTGTCTCCAAGGAAGTATGAAGAGGAACGGTAGAAATGTTTGGTTTTAGCGTTTACTGTTGTCCTTAATTGACCATATCCAATCTTCCTCTTGACAAGATTTCGTGATTGTCATTTCACTTTCCTCTTTCTCTATAATTTTTTGTAGTAAGAACGAAATCTATGAAACTGCTGGACAATTTTCATAGATTATAGTTTCATTTGTGATTTCCTCCTATAATCAACTCTTTCTTTCGTCTCACCTTTAATTAATGAATATGCATTTTTCTACATCTATAGTATTTAATTCTTTAGTTATGTGTGAATTCTTAGATACTACATGGTAAATTTCAGAGCCAGAGTAATTCATATATTTTTTTTTCCAACTATAATTACCCACATTCCTGTTTTAGGTTAGCGAGCCGCGTGTGAACCTTGGGCGGCTGTGAGGCAGATGTCGCGTCTCCCAGGCTCGAATCAGCATACGGGAAGAGCCGAGCCTGCTGTTTGGGTCCGAGGCTGCAGGATGGCGAGGATGTTGCACAGGGAAATTGGAGGCCAGTCAGCACGTATCCCCCGCTGATGGACCGCAGGGGAGTGCTGAGTGGTGACCCAGTGCTGACCTCGTGCTGAAGCAGTGCTGAGCCGGTGCTTGTTATCGCCTGGAACACAAGTCAAGCTGCAACGTGATTGATCCAGAGAGGACTTACGACACTTAGGTTCGCTTCTGTCCGCCACTCCAGCCATCCAGGTAGAGTGTGGAGAGCGTGGCCTGTGTGGAGAGCATGGAGTGTGTTGCTTAAACTTACATATATTCTGACCAGTGAACGATAGACTTGATATATTGATTCACCAGCGCTTTGTGTATTTGTGTGCGTGTCTGACCTGAATCACATAATCTAGTGTCTACTGAAGTGGATTAACCCCTTTAGTACCAGGACGCGTTTTCCTGTTCATTGTGGTTACTATTTGGCGATTGTACACAGCTTGAGAAACTTATGTCAGGATTAAAATAGTGAAGATATCGGCCATTAATCATCTTACCTCTGTAAACTCTTCCTAATGTCAATAAAATCTTCTAATCATACCCAAAACTCGACGTAAAAATACGTTCTAGGACTGAAGGGGTTAAGTTGCTGCAGTCACTTCCATCACTCAGTCTTGTTAGTTGTCTGGTATATTGACAGTCTCCATACAAAACGTGAGCATTGATAGACTCATAGGAGATCAGATGAGATTAAGGGAAAACTAAACACGTAGGGAATTATTTCGTTACTTAACTTTACTGGTATAATTCCCCCTATATCATGCTATACTCTTTCAAGCCATTTGGTTTGTTACTGTCTATATGGTACTTCTTAAATCATGTTGTTTTAATTAAGGTTATATGCATCGCTACTCCTCTTAAAGGATTTGCAGAATGAAGAGAGGAGGAGAGAGAGGAGGAAGAGGGCTGTGAGATCTTTGTTGTTCCCATTCGTTGGCTCAGCACAGCAGTGTTTGATCCTGTTTAACATGACCTCATTATCAGGAAAGCCCATCGCTATTGAAACATAAGTGGCTGTCTCTCTCTCTCTCTCTCTCTCTCTCTCTCTCTCTCTCTCTCTCTCTCTCTGTTTTATTTATTTATTTATCATTGTTCTTTGTTTTGTTAATTTTCGATTATCTTTTGATCTTTCAGTTTTTTCCTTCCTCATTTGTTTTCTTTCCCTCATTTTCATCTATCGTTTTTTTTTCTCCAATACTCTTTTTTTTCTATCCATTCTTTATTTTTTCCTTCATCTCCATTTTCGCTCTTTCCATCCCTTTCTTCTCCCTCGTCCTTCTTTTCTTCCCTCCCACGACTTTCCCTTCCCTCATTTCCATCAATCCTTTCTTTTCCCCGCCTCCCTCTGCCCCCTGTCGCTCTCTGGCCATCCATCCCTGATCCTCCAATCCCCTTCTGTGCCCTCTCCCTCTCTCCCTGTCTCCCTGCTTCCCTTCCTTCATCACTCCCTGCCTACCCTGGGTCATCGAATTCCAATCTGCCACCCCCTCTCACTCCTCCACCCCTTCCCTAGTCTCTCTCTACTGTTGCCTTTGAGTCCTTGGTTTGCTACATTGTTTTTAGTCTGGAAAAATACACGAGAACTTAACTTATCCTTTTCTTTACATATCAGAGTCTTTCCCTTCGGTACGGGACGGGGGTGCGTAAAAATCGTGAAATGTTGCTGGGAATTATTGAGTTGGTATATGGAGTGTATGCATACGTGAGAGGGAGAGCGAGAGAGAGAGGGACTAGCTTCGAACTCTTTCATTGTTCGCCCACATACGTACGGGTGGCGAGGGGTGAAAAATGGCTCAAAATTGTGAGGCAGGGAAGTGAAATTCATAGAGGTTTCAGGGCGGAAGAAAATGTCCCTCATGAATCTACTGAAAATGGAGGAGGAGGAGGAGGACGAGGACGAGGAGGAAAACGAGGAGTAGAAAGAAAAAAAAAATAGAAAGAGGAGGAAGATACATTTTAAGTGAAGAGAATACCATACAAAGAGAAGAAGCTTTTCTCTTACTAGTTTGATCGACAAAGAACAAACAAAAACTAATGAGATTTACATAATAATTTGCATATATTTTAAAGTTCATAGAGACATATGCTCCTCTCAAGGTAATTTTGAGCAAGTCTGGATACAGGAGGCGTAAAATATGTACATTCGGCTGCTTTAAAACTTCCATCACTCTTAGCAACGTGTGCCACCACCTGCCTGACGAAGGCGGCTCTTCTCCTGTGACTGATAAACGCCCTCTATGCCAGAAGCCTCCCCCTACCTGACCTTCCCCACCTGGTCCATCCCCGCGTCCATTCTCATGATCTGTGCGTCCTCCCCTCATCACCCCTCACCACCATCGTCACTCTTCCTGTCTTTCTTCTCCTTGCACCTTCCCAGCGTTCCTACCAGTATCATCATCTCTTTCTCCTCCTCTTCCTCCACTTTCTCCTCCTCCAATTACCTTTTAACCTTTCTCTACTCCCCTCTCCTCCCTTCCTCACTTTCCTCTCCTATCTTCCACCACTTCCTCTTCTCCTATCTCTTCTTTCCTTTCCTCCACTTCCTCCTCCCTCACCAACTCAACCTCCTCTCTCTACCACCAATATATTCACCACCACTTTCTATACCCCCTCTACTTCAATGGCGTTTCAACTAGTATTTCTGCTATTACCTCCACTATTCCCCGTCTCCTCCTCCTGCTCCACTGATCACGGGAATGGGTAGAGGGCGGACCAAGTGGGGTAGATTAGTTAGTTGGAGGCTCAGGTTTAATTTTGAGGGGTTTAACCTATCATAGAAAACATCAGCCTTCATCAGAGAAGGAAAGACGTTGAGGTACCTTATTTTACTTGAGGGAAATGTATTTACTCCACCATATATTAACTATACTTCGTACTTAGCCCGTTAACCCCTTCAGTACCATGACGCATTTCCATATTCATTGTGCCTACTATTTGATGATTTTATACAGCTTCAGAAACTTATACGGGGGATTAAGATAGTGAAGACTGTGGCCATTCATCTTCTGACCTTCATAGACCCTTTCTGATGTCAGTAAAATGGTCTAATCGTACACAACTCTCAAGGCAAATATGTGCCCCAATATTGAATGGGTAAAAAGAAAAGAGAGAGAAAAAAAAAGACACTTGTTACTGAATACATGAAGGATTAATACAAGTTTTATTTCAACTGACAGTACTTTTCCCCCATCAATTTTCATCTCACGGTAAGATCATACAAATATCAATTAATGTAAGCTGTCAAACTTATATGAAGGCGATGAGAGACGTCTGTTGGTCTCAAAACTTGTCATAAGACTGTGTTATTGTGCCGCAGCTTTAATAATTGCTCTGTCTTGGCTCGGGAGGGACGTGGGGAGGGCTGTCGTGGAGTGGGCTGTCCTGGGGGAGGGCTGGCGTGGCTGTCGCGGCATGGGTAAGTAAGGGAGGGATGTGGCGGGGTACGAGTTGGGAGATGGGACGGATAGGGTTGGTGGAAGAGGGAAAGGGACAGCCAGATGGTTACTGTTTGGTATGTGTGTGTGTGTGTGTGTGTGTGTGTGTGTGTGTGTGTGTGTGTGTGTGTGTGTGTGTTTGACATTTCTAATATTGATATTTATTCTTTTTCTTCTCATTCTTTGTTTTTGTTTTTCCTCTTATCTACGGATGTATCTTGATTTGTTTTCTTTTCATTATCTTATCTCTCTCCTATAGTCTCTCCTTCACTCTGTTTATCCTCAATTTGGTGAGTTAAACTGTTATTCATATTGAAGTAAATTATTTGTCTTTTGACCTTCACTTTGCTTCACTTAGTCTCTTCATTACTGGTTCCATTAATGGCCAGAGTTATCTATTACTTCACTCCTGCTTTCATAATAATTTGCCCACGACCTGCAATTAATTATCAAGCAGCGTTGCCTTATCAATCACCACCACATATTATTTTTATTAATTACTATGATTGTTACTTTGTCTGCGTGTCACCTGTTACATTTTATCCGGCTGTTAATGGCTGGTAGTTTGCTTGATATTGTCGTTTCATCATTAGTTATTATCATCATATCCATTCCCACGTACATAAGACTGTTATTACTGTTATCATTAATTATATGCCAGTTTTTCAATTTGTGTATTCATTTATTATTCGACAAAGTCTTCAATATTATCGTTTCTTTATTGATAATTTTCATCTTATTTTTTATCATAATTATTACCTAATTTTCACTTACTACATCTGTCCTGCTTACAATAACACACATTTACCGAATATCACAGTTTCGTTATCAATTACCATTCTGAATTTTAGTTCCATATAAGTATAAGTTACTACAAATCGTCGCTATTCTTTCGACGTTCCACTCACTACACTCCTAAGGCTGGCAATTACTCTCAGTTTATTTCACATCATTTCTTAATTAATCATCGTCCTTGCCTTTAATCCCAAGTCGGTATAATAATTTTCACCAATCATCATTATTATTTCTCAGTCGGTGTTCCATTTACCAAGACTGTCCCGCTGATTATTGCTGCCAACTTATTTTTCCTCGGTTCCTTTTTTTTAAGCTTGGCGCACTAATGAGGCATAACAGCGTCCTTTGCCCTTCCCTTGGAGCCTTTCCCAGAAGGGCTTAGGGTGCAGAGTGGCCGTCAGTAATGGCTTTGGGAGGGACAGAGATAAGAATAGTCTGCATAATCAACCCAGAGAGAGAGAGAGAGAGAGAGAGAGAGAGAGAGAGAGAGTACATAAGTTAACCAAATAAATTTTCGAGTCCTTGCATAGCTGTGAAAAGGAAAGTGTAAAGGAGACACATTGTATCAGAGTTATGGAGAAGAGGAGGAAGAAAGGAGAAGAGAGGTAAAAGAGTGAAGCGTTAAGGAAAGAAAAATAAGGAGAGAAAAAATGGAATAGAAAAGAGAAGAAAAGGACAAACTTTGATAGACTGATGCTAAAGTCAATACAGAGAAAGAGGAAAAAAGAAGAGAGGAGAAAATATGAAAAAAAAGAACAATGTGATATACAGAAGCAAAAAAAAAAAAAACATGTATAGAAAAAAGGAAAGAAAAATTCATGAATAATCAAACGAAATAAACGATGGAGAAGGAAAACGAAGAATAGGACGCAGAAAGACGAAAAGAAAAAAGAGGACTACGATCACTATGACGACAGCAATGAAGACCCAGACCAGGAAGAGGAAGAAGAGGAGGAAGAGGAGTGGAAGAGATCTCGGGGTAAACAAAGGGAGAGTCACGTTTCGGCATCAAGATGAACCCTCCTGGCAAACTTTGCGGAGAGGACAGAAGACCATTTCGTGCCTTCCCATCGACGCCGAGCTGGAGTGGGCGCCTGGCAAAGGTGATTTACGCTTAACGACGTGACGCAAACCCTTACCTCAACCCAGTGTTTATAGCGCGTTCTCTTCCTCTTTCCCCCTCTTTGTCGTCATCACTGCCTTGTTGTGGGAGTGCTTTGATTATTTAGCTTTTGTGATTCTCTTTTTCTGGTTTGTTTTTTGAAGTGTGTTAGTGTTTTCTGTGTGTGTGTGTGTGTGTGTGTGTGTGTGTGTGTGTGTGTGTGTGTGTGTGTGCTTGTCTAAATGTCCTTTTTTTATCTGTCTGCCTGTCTCTTTATTTCTTCCATCTCTATGTTTTTATTCATTAATTATACATGTTATCTACGTTTTCTTTGTATTTTCTATATCAACTTCTTTCCATCATTCTGTCCTCAATCTAGCAAAAAAAAAAAAAAAAAAAATCACGTTGCACTTAATTTACATATATGGAGGTCCTCACCGCACCTGTACTGCTTCAATATCAACTTCTTTCCGTCATTCTATCCTCAATGTAGCACAAATATAGAAAAAAAACACGTTGCACTTAATTTACACACCTGGAGCTCCTCACTACACTTGTACATCATTAGAACATAATTTTACTTACACCTAAATCACTCTCCATTTGGTATTTAATGGCGAAGATGTTCTGAATTTGCGAGGCGCCGTCTTCCCGCACATCACTCGTATTAATGGGTTGCGAAGGAAGGAAGGGAGGGACGGAGGGAGGAGGGAAGGAAGGAAGAGAAGGAGGGAGGGATGAAGGAAGGAGGTAAGGAAGGAGGGACAGTTATCGCTAATGCATGAGGGCGTTCGCTTAAGATGGATCTTGAGTGCCAAATATTGGAATGTCTCCTTGCTTCTCCCTTCTCATCTTGTATCGCTTTCATCTTCTTATTCCTCTTTTCTTCTTCGTCCTCGTCCCTCTCCTCCTCCTCCTGCTCCTCCTCTTATTCTTCGTCCTTCTCTTCCATCTCTTTATTCTCCTCTCCATCTTCACTTTTGTAATTTATTCTGGTTCTAGCTCTTCTTCTTCCTCCTCCTCCTCCTCATTTTTACTAGTTTTCGTTGTTGTTGTTGTTGTTGTTGTTGTTGTTGTTGTTGTTATTGTTGTTAATGTTGTTTTTATATTTGTTGTTGTTGTTCTTGTTCTTCCTGCTGTTGCTGCTGTCGTTATCGTTGGGATGTTGATATTCGTAGTACTGGTGGTGATGGAAGTGGAAAGGAAAGTATTGCTTAAAAAATTCTGCCTGACCAGTTATCGTCACTTTTTTTCTCTAATATTTCCATCCGTCAAGTAAGTTTAAATCATTCTGTTCCCTCAGATATGTTGTGTCCGTATTTATCTTCTTATTTCCCTTTTTAACTATCATTATGTACGTATCCTCTCCACGCCATCTTCCCTCCCTCGCCTCCATTTTCCCTCATATTCCTTCCTTCATCATAACTCCTCTTCATTATAAATTTCAGACCATGATATACATTTACTCTCTCCCCCAGACTCTATACTCCTCCTCCCTTGTCTCTTTCCCCTGTCTCTTATATCTTCTACTTCCCTCCCTTCCGCGTGCCTCCCTCATACCATCCCTCCTTCTCCCTCTTCCCTTACCTTCCTTCCCGCACACCTGCCTAACTCACTCCCTTCAGCTTGCACACCTGAATTTACGTGTCTAATCAACGTGGCTGAGGCAAGAGAGAAGTGAGAGGAGAAAGGGACACAGTAATGCCTACTACGAGGAAGGAAATTACCTGTCCACTAATTGCTTGCGGAGAGGTGGTCGGCAGAGAAGGAAGGGAAAGATGGAAGGCAGGGAGGGAGAAAGACAGGCAAGGTGCAAAGAGGATAAAAAATGGAGGAAATAAGAAATTGTAGAGATTTTGTATTTTGTGTTATTTTTTTATTTTGTTTGTTGTTGGTGATGTTGTTATTGTTGGTGATGTTTTTGCTGGTGATGTTGTTGTTTATTTTCATTGGTATTGTGTTTGTGTTTGCTTACACTTTTGTTTGTTGTTGTTGTTCTTTCTCTATTTTTTTTCAAGTTTTAAAGCAAAGCAGTATGTGAATTCAACTGACAGAATAAAATGAATGGCAGAGTGGTATACATACATAAATACATATACATACATACAGGCATACATACACGTAATCAGAGTCAGGCAGGCGGACAACCAGTCGGACAGGCAGACAAATAAAGAGACAGATACAAACAGACTGGCTGACAGATAATCAGACACCGCCCCCCACACACACACACACACACAGCCAACCCAGAAAACAACTAGACAAACAAACAACCAAACAAATCGACATAAAGATAGCCAAACACAGGGAGTCATATAGAAGCTCAAAATAAACATGGAGAGGAACAAAAAGAATTTATATACGACCATAATATCACACATGTATGTGCCATTGTATATTTTGCATAAAAGTTAGCTAACATTCGAGGCAAATTGTATATTAATAATACTTTGGAATTCCACGTGAAAAATCCGCGGCTTTAGCTGCTGATGCAATAAAAGTGTTTAGGGAGTAATTCGGAGCTTTTTATTACTTATCTATTGACTTATTCATATAATTCAATATATGTTTATGATTTTACTTTGCTTTGTTTTGAAATTTCATACAAATTGAAATTGTAGTCCGTTTCATATTTCTTCTTGAAAGTGTTTTGTTTCATTGGATATTTTTGTGGCATTTGTTTTTATGAAGCTCAGCTGGAGTCTAAGTAAATGTTTTAATTCAGTGGCATTATAAGGCTTACTCGTGCACGTATGTACTGTTTGGCCACATGGTTCTGTGGATGTTGTAATTCGTGTTATAAAGATAAATGTTTTATGCCGTAAGTGTTTTGTGTTCAGTAGTATTATGGGCAATGTACAGAGTTATCAAACTTCAGCTTCATGTGCTTTATATGTTGAATATTTATTGATACAAGAATGTAATCACATAAGAACATATGAAAAAACATCAAGTGATTAGTAAACGATCACGTGGCTGTCTCTATGTAAAGTATTCATGCCTATATCCATCTATCATCCCTAGGCATAAATATATCAGTTTTTTTTTATAAATGATCCGTTATTAATCTTTACATATTCCTCAAAAAGTTACCATATATGTTTTATTTCGTCACCGATATTTCACTTTTAGAAACGCTCAAGTTGATCAGTCTGAAACATTAGTGACGATGAAAATGGAGGCGTGTATAGAGTGATCACTTTGCCGAGCTTCCTTCACTAATTGATTGATTCAATGCCTAAAGGCGACACTTCATCATTTACCTGAGTGTTTCTCTTCTAGTACTTGCATCTGTCAGGAATTGCCGCATGACCTCAGGTGACCTAACCCATTCACTGTTATGCTCGTTATTTAACACTCAGAACACTGTAAAAACGAGCAGAGATATAAAAGGCTATCCACTTATCTATTTACCAATGTTTATAGTTATATATGTATGTATTTAGATATGTAGTATGTATGTATGTATGTATGTATGTATATATCTATCTATTTATCTATATCTCTCTATCTATTTATAAACTGATCTGGAATGACCTGCAATGGCCTGGACAAGCCAGGAATAACTTGTCACTGCATCTTACCTCCTCCTACCTAGTCTATTATGCTTTACTAATCGTGCTGGTGAATGAATGATGATGACCCGCCTTTACACTGCCTCTGCTCTTTAAGCAATGTGCCTTGTCCGCCTCCTCCCGCTGCATGCGATATGATGTGCTGTGCCTGATAGCATTGTGTTCCCCGGGAGGCAGAGCGGTGTTGTGAGTGTATATATAGTGCCTCTGTGTGGATGTGTATGCCTCTGTGTCCGTCAGTGTGGCTCTGTGTGGCTGTGCGTGGCTGTGTGTGGCTCTGTGTACCTGGGAGATGGTCAGAGTCATGCGGGTAAGTCGGTATCTCTGTGTCGTCAGTCAGTCCCCGCGTTTCCCTTTGTTCCCTGCATCGGTATCTATCCTGCCCCCACTCCAGCCCCGCAATCTTCAGTCAGCCATACTGGGAGTCGCAGCGTCTCGTCTGTCTGGGCGAGGCTAAGGGTTTCCTAAGGTATTTTATTTCTCAAATTGCTCTTAAATTGTGCGAATTAAGAAAAATTGTGTAATGAACGCGGCTTCCACATCAGGGCAGTGTTTGCCTGCGTCAACGTATTCCACTATTCTCTATAGACTTTGTTTATCTAGTAATGTATCTTAATGCATTCCATCTCTATATCTTTAGCTGTTGGCTCCTTTTTCTTCCTTCCCTTTACAGTAAATTTTGTCGTGCAAATACTTCAAAGCATTTCAAAACTTTGAGTAACTATTGATTTTAAGCACTGTACTACATCTACTCGTGTAAGTAAATAAGTAAAAAGTAAACATCTCTCTCTCTCTCTCTCTCTCTCTCTCTCTCTCTCTCTCTCTCTCTCTCTCTCTCTCTCTCTCTCTCTCTCCAACATAGTCATAATCAAGTAGTAAAGGTACAATTGTCCAGTTAATATTGTGACACAAATATTTTTTTCTTACCTTTCCCTTTATTGATTTTATCATTTAACTGTACAAATCCTTGAGTACCGGTACTATCTAATTCATAATACAAACACATACTCTTTGATACTTTAATACCTTTCGTTTTTCCTTCCGTCTCCCTAACTTGAGATACGTACAAATCCTCAGGTATCAGTATTTGAAACGCCAACCCTATTTTTTTGCTTTTCGCCCCGGTTGTTTTAATGAAACTTCTCAGATAACTTCAGAATATAGAGTGGAGGACAATACCCCAGATTGGTGTATCGAAAGGCTATCATATCATCATCACAGCGCTACAGATACACTGAGAGGCGGTTTGGTCAATAACTGTGATGCGATCCCTTCACCCGAGCAATTTTGAGATAAGGGACTAAAATATACGGCCGAGTCTAACCATTTCAGCTGCCGTTCGTGAGGTGAGTGTATTCAGCAATGGTAGAATGATGACGAGAGAGGATGGAGCAACTTCGCAGTTACACGGGTAGCATTGTGTGCTTCAAAGCATCAGTTCGCTTCGCCTCTCGTGGGTCAGGAACTTCCAGTGAAGCATCGGAAACTTGGGTCATCATTACTGCAGCAGGGACAGTTCAGGAGTGAGAGGAGGTCGCGTGCAGGAACGTGGGTTGTTTGTGTACATGGGAAACACGTCTAGTGATACATGTGGAAGAAAAATAGGAATTACTTATTCAACTTTTCCTTATAATCTCAGGAAAGCAAGTACAGTTAGCCAGCTACACAAACTGACTTAAGTGTACCGTAGATGAAGAACACGTTTAGACAGATAGATAGATTAACTGATATAAACACATCACTGAGAAATTATAGATCACAAAGTATAATTCTCATTATACTTCAAGGACGTAAGCATGAAAAGTCACACACTTACGTATATCTACTCCTTTTTAACACACTGGACACCAGCTGGCTCAAAGGACAGGACGAAAAGATGCACCGAAAGTAAGAAATCCCTAAAAAAAAAAGAAAAAGAAAAAAACGATACTCGCAGCTTTGAGGCTTTAATGTCGCTGACTAACTGAAACCATTTAGCTAGTCGTTCACTCCCTTGCATCCTCACTCCCTCACACCCTCACACACACCCTCACGCACTCTCCACTTTGCATACCTCGCGCTCAAACGTATTCGGGACTTTATTAACACCCGGAATGATAATGCAGGGAGGCAGCAAAGCGGACCGTCGGGCAAATTAAACAATGAACGCAAACGAAGGCGGCCGGCGAGGATGTAAATGAATGAGTAAAAGGTGGGAGGCTGGGAGGGATTTCGTAGATTTGCTGACGGAATTGGGGCTTCATTCAGTGCGCTGCTGTGGGATAATGTATGCTGGTATCGGTCCGTCCCCTGGCCATGCACGGTGATGCTAAGCGCAGGGAGAAACATGTCAGGGTGTCAGTAAGAGTGTTTGCTGCTGCTGCTGGTGTCATTTATCTTATATTGTGCATGTTATCTCTCTCTCTCTCTCTCTCTCTCCTAGGATTTTTTTGTTTTGTTTTTCGTGGTGTGTGTGTATGTGTGCGTGTGTGTGTGTGTGTGTGTCCGTGAATAAGCGGCTCCCGTCACGTCCTGCTACATAACAACACATTCCATTGAGGCAGAAATGCACGCTGCTCAAACTCCAGGAATCGCGGCGCCGTTGAGTGCAATATACTACACTAGTTTTGTTGCGACGTTACTTTGTTTCCCGCCTTTTACAGACACGAGAATTCTGCATTGCTGCGTTATCCTCTTTTTCTCTCTCACCTTATTATTCCTTGGTGTTAAGCTGAGGCAAGGTTCAAAGATCGTGAGTGTTTGTACATTTCTATTAGATATATTCTATAATCCTTCATTTTTCGTGTGTGTTTTTTTTTCATGTGTAATCTTAATCTTCAAAGGTGTTAAGAATTACTGGAATGTGTGTGTTTTATTTTTTTTTTTGTCTTATTGATAGCGTCAAATCTACATGTTGTGAGAAATGGCACAAGTGATTTTTTTTTTCAGTTTCTTTTCACAAATATAGTTTTGTTTCCGTATTTTTTTTTCAATATCAAACGAATTCCATCTGTATAGAAAATTACACGATCACGTATCCTTTTTTGTTTGATACACCATAGTGACACGCTTATCTATGTTATCCATAGTAATATTAGATCAATTCTGAAATGTTAAAGTGACAAGCGGCGTGACGGACATTTTCTTTATTTCCCCTCACACTAACTTTGCTTCAAGCGATCTTGTGTCACGTTTAAATCCTTAAGAGCTGGAAACAAGGCAACACTTTTTCCGTTTAATCCTAGATTTTGATGGGAAAATTCGAACCAAGAATACTAAAAAATGTTTGAGCTCTTGTATTACTCATTTTGCTCTCGATGGTGTCTTTCAACATTTCAGTTTACACTCGCATCACATTTCATTAGATTTAGTGAGTCTCATAAGAGTTAAAATATTAAAGCTTAGCAACTCATTGCCTGCGTCTGCCCTCACTTTCACCCTACATGCTGGTACACGCACCCTTCCTTTACCCATTGTTGAAAACTTGCCTTGGGGTTTTTATTGCAGATGTTGGGGTTTTCATTTTGTTTTCAATGGGAATCTGTGTCTGTCCGGTATCTAGATGAACGGCTTTTGCATATTTTTGTTTACTATGAATTGTAATGGAGAGTGGCACATATCTGGTGTTTTGCCATTTATCAAATTTAACTTTATATTTTATCATCCTTTGGATTTTCCAGCAACAGTGCCAATGATCTATATTTCCTCTTCTCCGTTTTTGATTTGATGAAAATATTTCGTCTCTCTTTTATACCATTTTTATTGAAAAGGGAACTGGTTTTTAGAGTTTTATATATATATATATATATATATATATATATATATATATATATATATATATATATATATATATATATATGAGAGAGAGAGAGAGAGAGAGAGAGAGAGAGAGAGAGAGAGAGAGAGAGAGAGAGAGAGAGAGAGAGAGAGAGAGAGAGAGAGAGAGAGAGAGAGAGAGAGAGAGAGTGTGTGTGTGTGTGTGTGTGTGTGTGTGTGTGTGTGTGTGTGTGTGTGTGTGTGTGTGTGTGTGTGTGTGTGTGTGTGTGTGTGTGTGTGTGTGTGTGTGTGTGTGTGTGTAATTCACCTCGGTCGTCTGCTGGTCACCCAGCCAGTCTTCCCCATTACGGAGCGAGCTCAGAGCTCATAGACTGATCTTCGGGTAGGACTGAACCCACATCACACACAACACACACCGGGAAAGCGAGGCCACAACCCCTCCAGTTACATCCCGTACCTATTTACTGCTAGGTGAACAGGGGCTACACATTAAGAGGCTCGCCCATTTGCCTCCCCGCTTCCCGGGACTCAAACCCGGCCCTCTGTGTGTGTGTGTGTGTGTGTGTGTGTGTGCGGTATGTCAATTAAGGAGTAATAACTAATGTTTGTCATAACAGATCGCTCCTAGATGACTGTGAGTGTTCTTCTCCTAAAGAACTATCGTAATTCATTTCTAGTTCATGCGGTAATCATCACAGTTACCTTTCTGGAAGCGACAATAAGTGGATAATTTTTATCTCATAATCGCATATTTCACGCTGTTCTATTATTGCAAAGAGAAATACATATAGATTAAACTTTGTCACTTAGCTGCTGACTTAACTAAGAGCAGTAGTATTGTTACATGAGGCTCAGCAATATGGAATGAGGTGCGCGGGTCGGCGTGTTGGCCGCGCTGTACCACCATCTGTTATGCATCACGGTGCTTCGCGTTATTAAACTGCATCGCGTCGTGTTAGCCACGCGCCGCCCCGACCATTTCCGTTCGTCTCGCCGCCCTGTTACTGCGAGGTGCGTGACGCTTGACAGTAAACACGGCAAACACAACCCATAATTCCTGTGCTCGTGCGGCGCCAGGTGAAATTCACGTTAAAACTCACCTTGATATCAACCGCGGATTAACCTGAGTAAATGTGTAAATTCACATGCAGTGAATGACGCGACTTATGAATCCCACGACAGTCTTCACAATTCCTCGGACGCTAATATTGAGTTTGTTGGGAATCATGAACATGTAATAAAAAAAAGCTGAGATGACTATAAAGAAGGGAGAGAAGATGAATTATACTTTCAAGGTCAACATACACAATTCTCAGAGGTATTTAGGTGACATTACTGACAACAGATCTGGTCTTGGCGTGAATCATGAATATATGATATCATAAAAACTACTACTGCAATTTAATACTGGTAAGGAAAAGAGAAAAGCTAAATTGTTTGAATTCTTAAAGGCAGGTAGACATTACCGACAACAGTGTAGCTTTTGGGACGAATCGTGAACTTGTAATAAGAAAGAACAAAAGACTAAACTAAAGAAAGGAGAGAAGCCAAAATACACCTTTTAGAACAATTTACATAACTTCTAAAGGTAGTTATATATCTTCACTAACAAGAATTGGACGTGTACAGCAAATATAGACTAAAAAAAAAAAACACACACACACACACACACACAAAACTACATAAGACACAAATTAACATAAGGAAAACCACTAACTTAAACTATACTTCTAAAGGACAACCCCAATCTGTTCTCTGGAGACAGTTTGGCGGCATTACAGACACTGATATTGGTTCTGGCGCAAATCGTGAGGCTCTGAAGCGCTTACAGACGAATCTCACGCCAGACTGTCCCATCGGGGTTGTGAACGCGGGTCCTGGAGTGCTGTGACGGTGTAGTTTCCGGCCGTTGCTTCCTGAAAATTAGGTTAATGGAGTCGCTTTTGAGAGACGTACGGAAGCAGCGGTGGAGTAGAGGACAAGGAGAACGAGGAGGACGAGGAGGAAGAGGAAGACGAGAAAGAATGCTAGAACAAGGAGAATAAGAGGAAGAACGATTCAGGAAAAGGATAAAAGCGAGAACAAAGACTAAAACGAGGGTAAAAGAAAGAGAAGGATCAGAATGAGAAAGATAAGAACGAGAAAGAGAGCAAGAATTCGAATACCAGAATGACGAGGAAAGGACAAAGATGAGCAGGGAAAGAAGAAAAGAGGAGGAAAAAAAGAAGGAAACAAAGGAAAGGAAAGGAAGTAGACAAGGAGGAAAAGGAAGATGAGGAAAACGAGAATGAGAAGAACGAGGGCAGAGAGAGAGAGAGAGAGAGAGAGAGAGAGAGAGAGAGAGAGAGAGAATATGAGGAACAAGGCGAAACAAGAAGCACTGGAATAGAGACATGGGACGGACATATTAGGGTCGTGAGAAGCGTATAAAGAAAGTAAGGAATGCTGGTGGCTCTTAAGAGGACAACTGCGCACTAACTTCTTTCTGGGGCAACATGAAGCCACTCTCTTTTCTCTCTCTCTCTCTCTCTCTCTCTCTCTCTCTCTCTCTCTCTCTCTCTTGCTCTTTTTACATATACTTTACATGGCAAAGACTGACTCCGTTCGCGTAAATAACTTAATTTTGGCACTGGCCGGGATGCACTACAGGTTTTTAAGGATAATGGCCAGTAGGAAGCTCTCTCATTCTTGCTTTCCTGTTGGTGAGGCAGAAAGCAGGGCAGGGAAATTAAGAGAAAATGTAGAATCTTGTGCTTCAAAAGGAAATTCGGAAACAGATTGCCGGTGCATGTGTTATGATTCGTGCGTGTTTTGCAAAGGGAGCAGCATTGGCAGGATTTCATATCATGTTCGCTCCCGCATGATGGTAAAGAAGTGATGAAACAGTTACGTGTTTTCTATTTCCTCTTTTTCTTTTATTGTTCTCATGTCTAACGCACTCAATTTCGGCGTAAAATCATATCTTTTCTAATTACGCACACGCTCCGGTTTTGTAATGATCGGCATGTGCAAATTGGTGCAGTTTCGTTCACGCATTGAAATGAAGTTACCGTACTTTCCTGCCACGTTTTATGTTCACTGACTTACTTTCTGGTTCGTAAAGTTGTTCTCGTCGTTATTTCCAAGTGTTGAAATTCCCTTTCCTTTCATGTTGTATTTTCGCTACCTACTAACAGATGCTTTAAGTTGTTTATATTATTGCCGAGTACTGAGTTTTATGTTATTTGGTAATGGAAAAGAGATTTGTGGTGGGTGTTTGTTTCCCGAAGAGATGAATAGAAAGAAACCCCAAAGTGCTCGCCAAGGAGATGTTCAGTGGAGGTGCTTACTATTTCCTCTGCTATTTACTTGATGCTCCAAAGATTACACGTGTTTTTCGAATATATTCTTGCGTATCTTTGCACATTCTGCTTTCCCGGCATGTATCATTAACTCACGCTGAATATATTTTGCATGTATGAAATGATGATGAGATAGGAAAAGAAATCACATCATTTCACATTTTTCCATCACATTAATATTGGACGAGTGAATGCGATTTATTTATTTTCTATCCCAGTAAGAAATGACAGAATACATGAAATACCTGTCCGAGTCACCTGTTCGCCTTCTGATACCATGAAAAAGTGAAATACGAATCGAGGTGATAAAGAAGTGTCTCAGGGGGAAGGTAACAATAAAATAATCCTCTCGGCCCATTTCTCTCTCTTTCTGAAATAGAAGAAAGGAAATTGAGGAGGAAAGCTAAATTGTGGAAAAAAAAGGCAACTGACCAGGTGTTTGAGGCTGAGAGGTCAGTAGGACGATCTGTCAGATGAGCGAGATAAAAACCGCGTCTTTACCCTCACGTGGCCGACAGGTGAGCGTCTCTACGAGGGATAATTGGGGCCAGGTGTCCAGAGGTGAGCGTTTTCTGCGGCAAGTGAGTCCGTGCCGCTGTCCTGTCGAGAAATTATAATGGCAAAAGAAGGAAAAGGAAAGAGAAGGAAAAGAAAAAGAAATATCGTTTGAAATTATAACCTTTATGAAGAGGAAAGTTAAACTAGGTCAGAATGAAAATTTTAAGAAAAAAAAACTTCTTTGAAATAACTGTCTGACTCCACAAAGTTAAGGGGAAAAGTAGATCAGAATGAATTTCGGTGAAAAAAAGGAAAAAAATAGTTGAAGCAGATAGTGAAAATAGAAATAGAGGAAAAGAAAACTCTGAAAAAAGAGAGAATAAAAGCAAATGAACACATAATTCAGGAACAGAAAAAAATCTAAATATGTCACAGAGAGGCATATCACCTGTCATTACCTTCCCATGTCCCCAAGTGTTTTCAGGCTTCTAATTACGGGCATTGAAGGCACCTCAGGGCGTCCCGAGTGAGGAGAACCTTCCGTAACTCAGGGCACGGGTGCTTGAAACGGCAGGAGGGTAAAAATATCTGAACTTAGCAGAGACTCGATTGGCGGGGAAAACCTTGAATGCTGACAGCGTTACTTTACGATTAGCTTTATCATTTTACCCTGAGACTAGAGGAGGTAGGAGGAGAAAAATGAAAGGCGTTGGAGGAAGCAGAGTTAAAAAGGAAAGAAGAGAGAGAGAGAGAGAGAGAGAGAGAGAGAGAGAGAGAGAGAGAGAGAGAGAGAGAGAGAGAGAGAGAGAGAAAGAGAGAAGGACGTAATCCTCTCATAGCGAGCAGGTGGAGTCTATTTGATAAAGCTTTATGTATTTGAAAGGCTTTTCCGAATAAGGTGACCCCATTCAGAAGCGTCATCAGCCCATAGTGTTTGAAGGGACTTAAAATACGACTCTATTACTCTGTTACTCTACTTTAAAGTCGCCTGTTCATGGACTTTTAAACCAATGGCGAGGTGAGAAGAGAGGAAAGAAGGACGCGAGAGCGGATGAAAAGAATCAGGTCATCAGAAGGTCAGGAGGAAAGTGGAGGCGGTAAAAAAGGGATAGAATACGATAGGAAGGAATATTAAAAAGGGAAGGAAAGAGGGAGTGAGTCCAGTCTTTTGCATAGTGGCCCTCTGATGGAACTTAATGGCAACAGGCGGCGGGGGGTGGAGGTAATTTATGGCGGGTGACAGCAGGGTAGAGAGAGAGAGAGAGAGAGAGAGAGAGAGAGAGAGAGAGAGAGAGAGAGAGAGAGAGAGAGAGAGAGAGAGAGAGAGGGGAGGGTCTAGGGACGGACGTTACAGAAGATTGACATACAAAATAGACCTACTTGCATACAATTACTTGACTGTAAAGAATAAAGGGTAAAACAGACACTCGTGTCGACATACTAGTAGAATTCATACATACATACACATACTGACTGATTTACTGACTGACTTGCTGACGAACTGAGTCTATGTGTGAGCAAATGACTCATAGACTAACTCGCTCACTCACTCACTCACTCACTCACTCACTCACTCACTCACTCACTCACTCACTCACTCACTCAGTATATTTTCAATTGGTTGACTAACTGACTAACATATACCAAGAATAATACGTACCATGGGTTACTGAAACACACACACACACACACACACACACACAAGAATAACACACACACACACACACACACACACACACACACACACACACACACACACACACACACACACCGGAATTCAGGCAGCCCGGCAATTAGAGAAGAAGAACGGCGTAATTTGCACACCTGACCCTCACGCCGCGACTACCTGTGCTTACCTGGCCAACACACGGCAGGTGAGGCCTCGGGGGACGGAGAGGAAAGGGCACGCGACTAGTCCTTTGTATTATTGCTACTTACACCCACTGACTTATGCCGAGTGAGACTGTACTTATTCTGTTAATTGGTACTGCGGTCTAGATTTATGTTGGTTCCTTTTCATCGGTTTATTACTCTTATTCTGGTCTTGGTAATGCTAATTGTTTTTTTTTCCGCTTTCAGGTTTTTATATTCATTACGGGTTTTTTGAATTTTATAGATATATTTTCAAAGGGATGTTTCTTTATTTTACTAAGTGTATTACAATTCGTATCAGTATTTATCCGTGTTTTCTCTTATTTTTCGTCATTTTTTTCTGGATTTTTTTTTCTTCTGCAATTACATTTCTTAAACTTCTACTTCCACTCACCTCCACCACTACCATCATGACATACACACCACACTCCACACTCACCATCCACCGCACTACAGCTACAAGCACAGCCATCACCTCCACCATCACTCCTAACATATTCACCGCTACACCACTACCAGCACCACTACCACCACCACCACCACCACTAGCAGTTCTACCGTAACCATCACCACCATAACTCACCAGTGTAATTGCGCCACATCTCACTTCAATCCTCTGCTCCTGTAATCTGGTTTTCCTTCACTGCCACGCGGGTTTCAAGGGGAGTCTTCGCTGTTATTTCAGTTCACTGTTCGCTTGACGAGACTTCATTTCCAGGCGGCGGAGTGAACCGAGGCGCAGAAACTTGAACGAGTGGTATCTAAGGACGGGTGCATTTGGCAGACGGTGAAGGTGATTGACGAACCCTTGACAAAAATACACCACAGACATCAAATCTAAACCACGGATTTGTTAACCCCCTTCAGTACTGTGGTGCATTTTTACCACGAGTTTTGAGTACGATTAGACGATTTCATTTGCGTTATGAATTGTCAATGGAGATCAGAAGGTTAATGGCCACAGTATTTACCTATTCTATTCCCTATATAAGTATCTGAAGCTGTATAAAATTACCAAATAGAAAGCAGAATAGATATGAAAACGCGTCCTGGTACTGAAAGAGTTAAGCCTATAGAAATTACAAGGAAAGGACGCCAGTTAGATTTTTTTTTTCGTATGCAGGCGTCCTGGTACTGAAGGAGGAATTACAAGGAAAGATGACGCCAGATAGTGTTTTTTTTCGTATGCAGGAGGGAAACCAGCCAAGGGAAACAAAATATTAAAAAAAGCCCACTTGAAGCACTGGTTCCCTTAAAGAGTGGTATAGATTTAGCCGAAATTAAGGAACAAATGTCTTGAAACCTACTTCTTTCATCAAGCAATTATATTCATCTAGCATTGAACAAGTACTGCATCACAGAGTCACCCGGTGCACTAATAGTATGGGAAATGGTTAGAGTGATGGTGGAGTGAGTGGAGGTCCTTGAGAATGTGGAGCCTATGATGGTGAGGGAGAGACTGGAGAATAATGGGAGAATCTTATTTACCTTCATTCTTCCAGACGGATGACACATGGGGAGAAAGGAAGGAAGGGAAGGGAAGGAGAGAAAGATAGCTACTTACTGTGAAAAAAAAGGAATAAGTAGAAAATTTATGTTTTTAGGTCATTCTTTTAAAATAGAAAGTAGTATACATAGGGAGCAGGGAAGAGCATAGAGAAGGCGAGGCATTCATACAGACACGAGGGAAGGGAAGGGAAGGAGAGAAAGATACCTACTGGCTGTGAAAAATAAAGGAATAGGAAGAAAATTTATGTTTTTAGGTCATTCTTTTAAAATGGAAAGTACTGTATGTAGGGAGCAGGGAAGGGCATAAAGAAGGCGAGGCATTCATACAGATGCGATGACTGTGATATTAGGGTGATTTATGGTATTAAAAATGAACTTTGGCATATCACGAAAGCGGCAGATTTAGTAGATCACAAAATGCCAATACGTTACGGTAAATTGCCTGGATGAAAATGGGAGCCGCACACACACACACACACACACACACACACACACACACAGAGAGAGAGAGAGAGAGAGAGAGAGAGAGAGAGAGAGAGAGAGAGAGAGAGAGCCCTAGTTTTATTATGTACAAACACTATTTTCCGCGGCTCGTCCCTCGGCCCCAGAGTGATGTTTCCCTCCTCACTACTTGACGCAACGCTCGCCGGGGACTGGCACCAAAAATTAACATTCGCCTCATTCCTCCACGCTCCGAAAAGCTTGTGATTTTTATACTCCTGCTGTATCGCTGTTCTCTTTTTATCAACGTAGTTTTTACTGGCGTTGTTGACATTATAATTACTTTTATTATCATTATTATCATTATTGTTATTGTTATTGTTATTATTATAATTATTTTCATTATTTTTATTATTATTTCTATTACTATTATTATTATTATTATTATTATTATTATTATTATTATTATTATTATTATTATTATTATTATTATTATTATTATTATTATTATTATTATTATTATTATTATTATTATTATTATTATTATTATTATTACTGTTGTTGTTGTTCTTGTTTTTCTTGTTTTCTTGTTTTCTTGTTCTTGTTCTTGTATTTTTCTTCTTGTTATTATCATTATTATTGTTGTTATTTATATTATTGCTATTTTGTTATCATCATTATTATTGTTTTTTTTACTATTATCATTGTTAATAGAAAAGTAGTAGTAGTAGTAGTAGTAGTAGTAGTAGTAGTAGTAGTAGTAGTAGTAGTAGTAGTAGTAGTAGTAGTAGTAGTAGTAGTAGTAGTAGTAGTAGTAGTAGTAGTAGTAGTAGTAGAAGTAGTAGTAATAGTAGTAGTTTCGATTCAAATTTAGTTAATAGAAAGTAGTAGTAGTAGTAGTAGTAGTAGTAGTAGTAGTAGTAGTAGTAGTAGTAGTAGTAGTAGTAGTAGTAGTAGTAGTAGTAGTAGTAGTAGTAATAGTAATAGTAGTAGTTTCGATTCAAATTTCCAAATCTTAATGACTATCAACGGTTTGGCTTCCCCTTAATTAGCAGTGACGAAAAGTTTGAATCATCGTTCCATAATTAGAGTAAAAACAATGATTATTTCACTCACTCTTCATTTACAGATACGAACACAAACACATTTTCCAAGCCATTTTAATTTTCCAAACTTATTACATTACATCATGCAAAAAAAGGAACAAAAAAAAAAAAAGTCAAACCAACAAGACAGGTAGACAAAGAGATAAAAAAAAAAAAAAAGTAAGAGAACAAATGGATAGCAAAAATAAACTCGTAGAAACAGAACAGTAATACACGTAAACAAGATGCAAAATGACAGGTAGACGGAAGGAGAGGACAAATAGACAGACAAACACGGGAAGAGGAAGTACAGCAAGCAAATAGGCAAACAGTGGAACAGATAAACAGGGAGAAGGGCAAGGCAGACAAACATGGGAACAGAAAGACAGGCAGGCAGGTAAGCGAGGGAATAAAAAGAGCGAACATCAAAGAGTTGAGGTCAAAAAATAGACTTAGTGACCCAGCACTGGTCCTCTATATTATGGTCTGCGAGTAATTGAATAGTGAAGGGGGAGCAAGAGGAGGAAGAAGAGGAAGAGCAAAGAGGAACGAGGACAAACAACTGGAGGGAAAAGAAAAGTGCAATAAAAAAGAACTAATCAAGAATAAAGGAGGAGATGAAAGAGAATGCAAAGAAGAGGAGGAAAGATGATAAAAGATGGAAGAGAGAAAAATTGGAATGAGAAGCATTAGAAGTGGACAAAATGTAAAGGGAAAGGAAAGGATGATAAGAGAGAAGAGAAAGTTGTTATTACTATTTTCATTATCATTATTATTATTATTATTATTATTATTATTATTATTATTATTATTATTATTATTATTATCATTATTATTATTATAATTATTATCATTATCGTTATTATTGTTATTATTATTATTATTATTATTATTATTATTATTATTATTATTATTATTATTATTGTTATTATTATCATTAATATTATTACTATTTCATTATTATTATTGTGATATTGATGTTATTATTATTATTATTATTATTATTATAGTATTATTATTATTATTATTATTATTATTATTATTATTATTATTATTATTATTTATTATTATTATTATTATTAGTAGTAGTAGTAGTAGTAGTCGTAGTAGCTGTTGCAGTAGTAGTAATAATGATAGAGGAAGTAGTAGCAGTAATATAATAGTAGTAATAGTAGTAGTAGTAGTAGTAGTAGTAGTAGTAGTAGTAGTAGTATTGGCAAGTAAATTCAAGGCAATATTTCAACAATAATAACAGTAACAATATTAAGAAACGAAGAATATAGAAAAAAATAAATATAACGATTATGTAGTAGTAATAGAATATCAGAGAGAGAGAGAGAGAGAGAGAGAGAGAGAGAGAGAGAGAGAGAGAGAGAGAGATCCAGAAAATAAAAGAGAGGACGAGGTAAATAAACTTTCCTCTCGCCAAGATCCTGTAAATTGAATCCTTAAGTAGATGTAATTTGATCACCTGAAATAGTTTGGAGACAAGTTCAATTCCAGCGACTTTTTTCCCTCTTTTTTCTTTATCATGGTAACTTTTGTCGACCTTATATTGCATTTATTTGGAGCCTCCATTCCTTACTACATGTTACTCTATATGATATTTTGTTTTGAATTATATATATATTTTTTTTATGTACTTGTAATCTATACATATATCTGCCTATCCATCTGCTTATATATACATTTATTTGTTTGTCTGGCTGGCTATCTATCTTATTTGTCGATTTATCTATTTACCTATCTATCTATCTGTCTGTCTATTTATTTTCCTGAGTTCTGATTTCTATCTTTTCGTCTATCATACAATATCCTAAGTTATGTACCTGGAGAGAGAGAGAGAGAGAGAGAGAGAGAGAGAGAGAGAGAGAGAGAGAGAGAGAGAGAGAGAGAGAGAGAGAGAGAGAGAGAAAGTACAGCATAGTAATTATAGTTAACAAATAATCAAAATACCTACCACTTGAACACCTTAAAATGCGTCTTATTCACATACCGTCAGTTCATTATCTTTTACCTTGTCCCCTTTAGAGGCACGGATGCAATAAACATGCGATGAACAAATGAATACCTCCTCTCATACGCGCACTTCTTTTTAAGGCGGATTAATACATGAGTGAGGAGGCCGCGGGTGCTGGAGCTTGATGGTTGGTGCCATTCTTAACTGAGTGTATAGGAACAATTTGGATGCCTTATGCTGTTTACGTATGTAGTATTACTATTATCAGTGACTGTGTAAGTATTTCCATGACTCCTCAGCAGAGTAAGACTTCAGCATAAAGTTTCTATCATTATTGTTTATCTTTAGGGGATAGTTATCTTTCGCTGTATTATCAGTTTTTTTTTTATAAATACTTCGCCTGGTATGTAAATAACGTCGTAAATATAAATGCTTTAAATTGTTGTGTAAATGTACTGATATTTACATGTTTACATCTTCTTCATGTAACTTAACAATATACTTAACCTCTTCAATACTGGGACACATTCATACCATCAGACTTGTGCATGATTTGACAATTTTATTTACATTAGGGACGGACAATGGAGATCAGAAGATTAATGGGCAGAATCTTCATTATTCTAATGCCCCACATGAGTTTCTGAAGCTGTATAAATTGCCAAATAGTTAGTAGAATGAATGTGGAAACGCGTCATGGAACTGAACGGATTAAAAAGTCATCTAGTTTTTTTTAGCGGGTAATCTTCTAAATTCGAAGTATTCTTGAATCCATAAGTAGCAGCTAACTCTCGTCGCTTTAAAGACAGAGAGAACCGTGAGGGCAAGGTGGGCAGTGAACTCAAACGATGGATAAGACAAAGGAAGAACTTGAGGGAATACGGTGATCGAGTCGTGAGGAGAGGCATGGTTCGGAATTAAAAGACAGGCAGTAAAATCTGTGTGTCGAAAAAGGGCTGGGCTAGAGAGGATCAACTAATATACGATGATTTATGAAGACTAAAACTGTAATGGAGCTAAGGAAGGGGATAGTTTACAAGAGGAATAGGGTGTACAGTGAGTGGAATGAGTGGCAGAGAACAATGTGGAAACTGAATGTAACCTGTGAGGGAAAGTTAGGTTAAGTTAGCTTTAGGAGTTTGTGAGGGAGACAGGGAGAGGAGGAATGTAATATTGAGGCGTAAAGGGGATGGGGAGATGAGATAATGACCAGAGTTTATGGGGAGAGGAGGGAGGGTGAGGAGCTGGAGGGTGGGGTGGGAAAGGGGGTTGGTTGCCTGGGTTGCCTTGCTGTGGTACTGTTGTGCAGGTGGGAGTTTTGGTCACATTATTTTTAGCCCATGTTTAATTTACGCTGTATTATTTTCAGGCCATTTTTAGTTTCCGTTGTAATATTTTTAGGCATTTTTAGTATCACGTAGCGTTTCCAGCCCAATTTTTAGTTTAGATCGTAATATTTTCGAGGCATTTTTATTCATACTGTAATACATTGTGTGCGTGGTGGAGGAGCAGTGGGAACAGTAATAACACGAGAAGATAATAATACGTAGCAAACTATAATTAGGATCTTCGGTATTCTTTTGATCTCCTCTTTGTCTCTATAACCTTTAATTCGCGTCTATATTATTAAGGATTCTAACATTTTCATACTCAATTTCTTCGTCCGTACAACATTAAGGATACTCTCTTCATTTTCCTCATATGTACAATCGGCTCCCAATTTGATGAAACAAATTTCTTATTTATAATTCTAACAAAAGTGAAATCTGTCATCCTTTTTTCCATGCCAGCTGTCTTGCCTTACACAGCCTCTTACGTGTATCATACGCCTGGCTTCTTTCTGTCCCCCTTCACATTCATTCCATTATTTTTTTTTTTTTTAGTGATAGTATGTGAACTTTGCCGCCAGGGTGTGTGTGTGTGTGTGTGTGTGTGTGTGTGTGTGTGTGTGTGTGTGTGTTTGGTGTGATGGGAGGGGAAGGTGACTGGACAGTGGGGCCACAGATGGCGCTGTAGCGAAAAGGTGCGAAGTTAGCTATCGGCTGGAGTGTTTTCGTTGGCACTGGTCTGTCTTGCACACACACACACACACACACACACACACACACTCTCTCTCTATTGACCAGTGTTTGTATATTCCCTGCAGCTTGTTGGTGCACCTTACACCCTGAAGCAGTACCTGAAGCAAGTCAGGACTAGATAAGGTGAGTCTAGCGATGGCAGCTTCATCACTGTCAACTTTACTGGTTCACCATTACTTGCCCTTCCACCAGAGGCTCTAGTATCTTTGGTATTATTTGATATTGGTAAGTAATTTTTGAAGTCATTTTTTAGGCTTTCTTTGCGTGTGAGTGTGGAAACAGTTGAATATTTAGCCAGAGTGAAGGGTTAATTTTGTAAACACACCACCACCTTAGGTAATGGTTGTTCGTCAGTTTTTTATTCGTTTAATCTCACACTTACTATAACCCAAACATGCCTCAAAATTAAACCACCTGTCTAACTTTTCATTACCAGTTGTTATATATTATCGACATGGTCCAATTTTAGTATGGCAAGATGGCTGCCGGGTGCTCGACGTCTGGGGGGTGCGGGGATGCCCTTCCCATCTGCTGATGGTGGTTCCAATACTTTCTCACTTACTTACTTAGCTCCATTATTCGGTCTCTGTACTATGATTTTTGTGTTTCTATAAATATTTCCTTGCTTTTTATTGCTTTCCGTGCCTCTGTTCGGTAAATAGTGTGTGGTGACTCTGTTAGGTAAACAGCGTGTGGCGTTTTGTGTTGTTTTGTTGCCTAAATAAGAGCCAGACAGTGGGATGAAATTTACATATCACTATTACAGTTTCTTTTTATTTCAAATTGTAACCGAGTCTATATCATTTTAAAGAATAAGTTACGTTTTTTAACTGTGTATCTAATCCATTGAGTAAGATATGTGGGCTTTATAATGGTGTTTAGTCCTGTTAAAGGTCATTATTATGATAATTGTTTTCATTTGTTTATATCTCTCGTTCATTATGTAGCTCCATCTAGATTGTTTTGAAAGCTCAGATTCTGCATACTCGTTAAGTCAACATGGCGGGACGTAACAGTTGTTTATAAAGTGTTAAGTTTTAATGGTTTTTTTTCTTATATTTTCTATCCTTCATGGGTTTGCTCCTGGTTCTGGGTAACTGTTGCATGGTTATGAAGATAGTTCAGTTCATATTGTCTTATTATTTTCATATACCTGAAAAATCAAAATAATGTGACGTTTTACTGCTGTTTAAAAGTGACAAAATTTTGATATTTTTTTAGTTTAACTTTTTCTTTAATACTGATTAAGTTGGAGCTGTTTTAATTTTTATTATATTGGTTTAAATATCTGTTAAGTCATAATATACCACACTTTTGTCCGTGGCTGCATTTTTTCTAGGTCTTTTTTTAAGATTTAGATTTTTAGGACGAAAGCTTCCCACCTTGCCAGTCTCTCAGTCTTTTTACCGTAATATTCAACCTTTTCAAGATATTTCTCAGTGTTTCTAGAAGCAGGTGTGTAGTAATAGTGGTAACAGGATGCTGGGAGAAAGAAAGAAAGAATAGAGGAAGAGGGGAGAGAAATTAGATGAAGAAAGGCGAAGTGCTTCAATAGCAATATGTAGCTTAGTCACCCGTGCTGCAGTGCTTTCTTTGCATTATTTCATGTCTTTGTTGTGCTACAGATATGTTGTGATATGATGTGGTATGTTTGGGTGTATATTAGGTTTTACAAGTGTTTTTGGAGAGGATGATTAAGGTGTATGTTTGATATTGTTCTTGAGTGTGTTTCCAGTGCTTGGGTGTGTTGGAGGTGCGTATTTTGAGGTGTTTAGATTTTTTTTTTTTTTTTTTATATTGAGTGTCTTAGGGCCGTACTTTTAAACCTCCGACTTTGGTGGGGAACGCTTGGCGAAGATTCGTCAGGCGAGGATATGAGTGAGAGTGTCCTTACTTTAAAAAGCCGATGGCTGCTCCCGGGGAACGAGAAGTGTTGCTTAGCGCTAACATCTTGTATTCCCGCTCTATGTAGCGCATCGACGACCGAAAAAGGGCGTGAAATACAAGTTTGTTTTGGGGTGTTGTTGGATGTTTTGAGTGCGTTTGGAGTTTATTAAGAGTGTTTTGGTGTTCTAGGTAAGTTTGGATATGTTTTTGTAGAAGTTGAGTGCATTTTGTGTGGTTTGGATGTGTTTTGCGTGTATTATGCGTGCATTTGATTGTGTTGTATATATATATATATATATATATATATATATATATATATATATATATATATATATATATATATATATATATATATATATATATATATATATATATATATATATATATATATATATATATATATATATATATATATATATATATATATATATGAATATCCTAGATTATAACACTTCTCGTGTTTAGGATGTGTTAGGATGTGCTTTGTGTGTATCACTTGTGTTTTGAGTGTGTTTTAAGGTGTTTTGTCCCCACACGCTTATCAATATCCTAGATTATAACACTTCTACCTCACCTGACCTTATTGTAATACACATACGGAGACCTTATCAGCTTTATTACAGCCACAACTGTATGCCACACTCCGGACACACTTCACATAGCGTTAAAAAAGAGTTTCATGAACGCAAACTTCACTGTCGGATCGCATCACCTGCTAGCCAGCACGAACTACACACACACACACACTCTCTCTCTCTCTCTCTCTCTCTCTCTCTCTCTCTCTCAGTACTGACGGGTTTTCAAGGGTGTTTTTATAATTCTACACTCTCAAGTTCTCTCCATCATCATCTTTACAACATTACTTTTATTTTCTTCATCTCCACAGCACGCCAGTATCCTCTCTTCATCTTCGCCTGTACAGCATTCTTAACATTCCTCATCCCTATAGCATTCTTTCTCCCTTCTCTGCCTCTCTGCAACACCCATCATTTTCCCTTCTCGTATCTACAACATTCTCTCTTTATTCTCTACTACAACACTTATAATTTTCCCTTCTCTCTCTTGACTCCCATTTCTCTATTCCAGTGCCCATCATTTTCCCTCTTCATATTTACAGCAATCTCTATTTATTCTCTTAATTTCTACAGCAAAAACTTTCTGTCTCTCTTCGTCTCTACAGCATCTGCATCCTTTGACTCTCCGCTTTATCTTATCTGTACAGCATCCAATCTTCAAGTAAAGAAAACAGCCAATTACTGCAGTGCGGGGAGGAAAGAGAAAGAGAGGGAAAGAGAGGGAAAGGAAGCACCAGGGAGAAGATGGGAAAGAAAGGAAGATGGGAGAGACAGGGAGAAAGGAAACAGGGGCACCGGGGGACTGGGGGACTGGAGGACTGAGGGACTGGAGGACTGGAGGACTGGGGGAGACGGGAATGGTTCTGGGGTGGATGGAGGAAAGATGGAAAGGAGGTGGTGGTAAAAGTTGTGTTAAGAGTCCATTACAGGAGCGGCGGGACAGTTCCTCTACCAAGATTTATTGTGATAGTCCGTGGGTATCTCCTCCTCTTCCTCCTCCTCCTCCTCCTCCTCCTCCTCCTCCTCCTCCTCCTCCTCCTCCTCCTCCTCCTCCTCCAACCAGACCTCTTCCCCACTCCCGTCCTCTTCTCGCTTATCTCTTCTCTTTTCATCTTTCGGTCGTTTGCTTTCTTACCTCTGTAGCTGCATTTTTTCCCTTCCCTCAGCGCGGCTATTGAAATATTTTTATACAGAGAGAGAGAGAGAGAGAGAGAGAGAGAGAGAGAGAGAGAGAGAGAGACCGCCGCACGCACACGAATTCTCAATGGTCTGAAAACCTGAGATAGAAAAGTAAAACAAGCAAAAATGTTTATTGAAAAAAAGTATAAAAAAAATTTCCCGAGCGTGTGGCGGAATGTGACAGTACTGTGTGTGTGTGTGTGTGTGTGTGTGTGTGTGTGTGTGTGTGTGTGTGGTGTGACGAGACATAGGCGAGCGCGGGAAACGAACTCAATATTAACAGGGATTTTTTTTTTTTTACGAATATGTGTGTGTGTGTGTTTTTCATCCTTTGTGTGGTTGGTGCAGTGAGGCGAGGGGCGCTGACGGCGGGGCGCGACAAGCCACCTTTGGCCGTGTTAACGAAAGCTTGGAGGCGCCGGCTGCCGTTTTTCAGGAAGTCCTCCGTGGCCCGGACGCCAAGGAGTCTTCATTACCTTACAAACGGCACGAGGAATGTGGCCCAGGGGTCATTAAGGCTCAAAATCATATCTATTCCTGCAAGTTACTGAACATAAACACCATTATGGACCTCCCGCCTCCCTGATGGTCCATTACTTTGCCCAGCCGCGTCTTGGCTCGTCGAGTCCTCCGCTCCCGTGGCACGCATTTTTGCTGCCCATTTTACACAATACGAATATACAGAGAGAGAGAGAGAGAGAGAGAGAGAGAGAGAGAGAGATGCAGAAAGACAGGTAGAAATATAGTGGTAGACAGAAAGACACGGTAAAATATACAAGTAGACAGAAAAACACCGAAAGGCAAACTGGCATACAGCCTAAAACACCTTCACAATTTGCTTTTAATTCTTTCCATGCGACATCCCAAAACTATAAGCACCGTAAGCACCGCCACACAGCACCACTAAGACACCATCAGCCCTATATAGCACCTACACGAGGCCCCGTAAACAAGCTACTTATCGTAAATCCCAAACAAGGTGACTATAGAGGCGAACATTGTCACGAAAACCTAAACAATACCTCGCTTCTTACCTTCCCTGCCTTCCCAAACATTAACCTGCGGAATATCAGGTAATAATTTCGATACAATCATGGCACGCTAGGCATTTATGAGGATCTTATATTGATGCATGTCTATTTACTTTATTTTTGAAGTGCCTTGTGTCCTGTGAATAGAAGGGAGCTTGCTGCGTGTGGTTCTAGGGGGGGGAAGTGTGCTGTGTGTGCAATGGTGGCGATGTTTGTGATCATGGAACGACTGAAGTGAAAGTCGTGACCAGCGAGGGAGAAATACGACGACGGGACGACAGGTGAACGAGGCGACCACAGCCACACTGAATAAAAGAGAGAGGAAAAAAAGTACGAATGTAGTACACGGTTAGAAAGAGAGAGAGAGAGAGAGAGAGAGAGAGAGAGAGAGAGAGAGAGAGAGAGAGAGAGAGAGAGAGAGAGAGAGAGAGAGAGAGAGAGAGGAAAAAAGGGTAGACACTCGGATACAAATAGACAGCAGGACAGTTTATCAAATCGATATATTTCACTTCTGTCTGACCAACGTGACAAACAACACCAACAGCGTAACCAAACAGAAAAAAAAAAGTAAGTAACATACGAACCTCTTTCAGTTTTGCAAAAGGTGGAGTACGAAATGTCTATTGCGTGTAGAGAAAACCATTACTATAAAGAGAAATACTAGTGTGTGTGTGTGTGTGTGTGTGTGTGTGTGTGTGTGTGTGTGTGTGTGTGTGTGTGTGTGTGTGTGTGTGTGTGTGTGTGTGTGTGTGTGTGTGTGTGTGTGTGTGTGTGCTTCGGCGGGTAGATGCTTCGAGGAGAATTTCATTACCTTAATTCACCTTTAGTTAATCCATCTTCTAATGAGACACTGATAGCTGGATGATCTGCCGAGAGAGAGAGAGAGAGAGAGAGAGAGAGAGAGAGAGAGAGAGAGAGAGAGAGAGAGAGAGAGAGAGAAATTATGACGTAAATGCAGGACAAAGAAAGAGACACTAGGCGGGAGAAAGGAGGAATGAGAGAGGGAGAAGGAAAGGAGGAATTGAGGAATCCAAGATAATTACTCCCTTAACCACAGAGGGAGGGAGATAAGTGGCGTATTGTCTCTCATTAATATCAAGAAAGTGGTTTTGCTTTCCTTCCACTTTGCATGGCTCCTCTTCCTCCTCCTCCTCCTCCTCCTCCTGCTTCTCGTCACTAAGTACCTTCACGCTCCTCCGCCCTAAGGAGAAGAATAGAGGCGCCATTAAGAGGAAGTGGTGGATGGTGGAAGGTCGCTAAAAGGTTTGTATGTTGAGGTTTTGTGGGGTTTGAGGTCGAGCGATGTAAACTGAAATGTGGATGAAATATGGTGAGATAAAAATTGCAAATTGAAAAGATAATGAAAATAATATATGGTAGGAATTGTGGTTGTTTTATTGTGTTGGGTTTGATTATATGGTTTAATTAAGCGGTAGAATAAGATTAGAGTTTAGTGAAATGAAAGTTGAAATCAATGAGAATAATGTATGGTGGGAATTACTAACTACTTATGATAATTTTTTGATTCTGTAGTAATCAAACAACCAACAAAGTATTTATAAAGGCATCACTCGTTATTCATCTATTCATTTATTTTTCACATTTATTCCTTCATCTGTATAATTCTCTCCTTTTCAATATCATTTATTAATTTATTCATTTCAAGTACATAGATCTATTCGTCCATCTATCTATGTTCTCTTTATTCTTTTCCTCGATGTGATGTCTGTATTATAAATCCTTCATCTGCATAACACTATTTTTCAGTGTTTTTTATTAGTTTATTCATTTCAAGAACATACATTTATTCGTTCGTCTGTTTATGCCCTCTTTATTCTTTTCCTCAATGTGAATTTACGTTGAAAATCCTTCATCTCTATAATTTTTTTTTTTTTTTCAATGTCATTTATTGATTTATATACTTCAAGTACATATATTTGTTCGTCAGTTTATTTTTGTCCTTTTTATCCTAGGAATTCTACGATGAAAATCCATCATCTATATAACTCCTCTTTTTACAGTGACATTTAGTAATTTATTCATCTCAGGTACATATAGTTACTCGTCCATTTACTTCCTCTCTATTCTTTTCCTCGGTGTGAATTCTACGATGAAAATCCTTAATCTATATCACTCTCCTTTTCTCAGTGTCATTTATTAGTTTATTTATTTCAAGTACACATTTATTCGTCCTTTTATTTATGCTCTCGCTATTCTTTTCTTTGGTTTGAATTCTACGTTGAAAATCTTTAGAGTGAGAGTCAGCCAGCGAGGAGTGGATGTGGTGGGAGGCGACACGAAACTGCGGCTGACTCTTGTGAAACCCAGCTGTGCTCGTGCCGGGAACAGAATAAAAATAAATGTCCAGCGGCGTCATTCCTGGAACGGGAGAAAAGAAAAAAAAAGAGAGAAAGAAAGAAAGAACGAAAAGAGAAAGAGAGAGAGTGAAAATAGCAGCAGCAGTTTATATGAAGCCTTGTTGTAGTACTCGGTATCTCCTCTATACCTTCTACATTTCTTTCACTCATTTCTTTCCTTCCCTTTTCTCCCTCCTTCCACTTCCTCGCTTTTTAAAACCCAATCCTTGTCTTGTCTTCCTTTTACTTCCTCCATTTTTCATTTTCATGTATTTGGTCTGCGTTTTCTTTATCTTTCCCTTTCTTGACGGTGTCTCTCTCTCTCTCTCTCTCTCTCTCTCTTTCTCTCCACCAGTCCTGGGAGTAAAGGTGTGTTGATGAGGTGAATTTCAGTTCCGAGTCACTTGCTGAAATCTTACCCGAGTTAATTTGATTACGTGAATCGAATTTAGTGAAGGTGTCGATCTGAGCTTTTTTTTTTTGTCTGTCAGTCTTTCCTAATTGCATGTGAATTCTGCGTTATGATTTGCGAATTTCCAGGTGCAGTTTGTGTTAATGTTTCTTGTCATGTTGGTGCTTCCTCATTTCTCCTTTTCCTTTTTGTCTTGCTTCGTTTTGATTTTTTTTTCTATTTCTCTTCTATTCATTTTGCTTGTCATGTTTGATTCCGATTTTCTTCATATTTTGCTTATACGTTAGAACACTCAGTTAGAGAATATCGATTTTTTTCTTTTATCAATAGGAGTTTCGCTGGATAATGTTCTTAGCTGACAGTCAATAAATAGAATAGAGATATAGAAATAGATGGAAAAAGTTAACTCGAACCGCTGACAATACTACACAGTGGGAATAAGGTCGTATGAAGAACAAAAAAAAAAAACATAGTTACTTGTGTTATTTTCCTGACAACTTCGTACGGTATTGAATATAAAATGGCGACTCTAGTGCTGTTGTTCCTCGGATCTACAACTGCCTTACCAAAACTATACGTACAATTATAATATCTTCTACCGATAACTTAAAATATAGAGCAAAAATAATAATGCTTCTATGATTAATAACACTAATGATAACACGTACCTTCAAAACACATAAGTTGCAGTTATAATGAAATATTACCGATAGGTACAACTTTTATTTTCTTCTGCCTCTATGGTTTTATTGATTAGTCATGAAATAATGTAGAGAAAGTCTTTTTTTTTTTTTTCTGGGAGGACGAGGAGAAATAGATTTATATTGTAGGAAAGTTGCCTCAAAATAGTAAAAGCGAATGAAAGTGTCTTAGGGATGAGAGAGAGAGAGAGAGAGAGAGAGAGAGAGAGAGAGAGAGAGAGAGATCTGTGGTATATAAAAGAAAGAAATGGAAGAGTAAAGAAAGTGAAATAAAAAAAAGGTCGTGGATTGGAATTGAAAGTGGGGAATAGAGAAAGAGAGAGAGAGAGAGAGAGAGAGAGAGAGAGAGAGAGAGAGAGAGAGAGAGAGAGAGAGAGAGAGAGAGAGATAATAACCTTTCCTCAGGC
The DNA here is from genome assembly GCF_017591435.1 of Portunus trituberculatus. Lineage (NCBI taxonomy): Eukaryota > Metazoa > Arthropoda > Malacostraca > Decapoda > Portunidae > Portunus > Portunus trituberculatus. Next base: position 5,235,514 of record NC_059286.1, read on the forward strand.
TTAGTCAAGAGTACTGTATAATTACTTCCCAAGAGACTGACACTCACGATATGTATTGTGTGTGTGTGTGTGTGTGTGTGTGTGTGTGTGTGTGTGTGTGTGTGTGTGTGTGTGTGTGTGTATATGTATGTGTGTGTGTGTGGCGGGGGGTTGTCAGTGTGCGGGTGTGTGTGTATTTGCGCATGTGTGTGTGGCGTGATAAATGAGGTCAAGAATAAAGATAATTAATTATTTACACGCCGATATTTAAACCGATGTCTAAGGAAACAGAGAGAGAGAGAGAGAGAGAGAGAGAGAGAGAGAGAGAGAGAGAGAGAGAGAGTACCAGATATCCCTCCTTTACATCTTAGAAAAAAAGAAAAACAGACAAATGATGAATAGAATGTGAAACTTAGTCTAGGGTTAAGACACGAAGGGAAATAGAGGAAGGGAGAAGCTCTTGTGCCTCGGCCCGCACGCCATCACCCTGCACGCCCCTGACAGGCCCCTGACACGCCCCCTGACACGTGGTTCGATCAGGTTAATTTCTCGTCACAACCCTTGAGAATGTGAGACAATAAAGGCCGGAGACAAGGACAGCCACGAAAAAAGACGACATTAATTGGAATACTGGACACTACTATTATATACTTACTTACTTACTTACTTACTTACTTACTTATCTTATCTTATCTTATCTTACTTACCTGTTTCGTTGCCATAGTTCCTGCAGCAGAGTTTTATTAGGTTGAAGCACTAAGGATCTGTTACTTCCTGAAGGAGGAGGGCGAAGATAGCTGGCAAGGGAGACCTAAAAGGAGTAGTAGCAGAAGTAGCACGAAAATTGTAATACGTGTAATATAGGTAAGTGAAAATAAGAAGGAATTAGATGACGAAAAAAGTAAAACGGAATGGAAGGGGAAGACAACTCGAGAAAGGAAATTTGGCGACTATTAATAGTTTTCAGAAGTGTAATAGAATAATCAAAGGCAAAATATAAGATAAAGGGCAAAAGAAGAAGAGGAAGTGAATTATATGTCCAAGACTAAAAGAAAATAAAAAAAATAAGAACAAGTAAAGAGGAAGCCAAGGAACGAGCACAGTTGATCAGATCGAGGTAAAATCCTCATCCGGAAACGAAAAGCAAGACTCCTTCCACCAGTTTCTTAATCCCTGAGTCTGAGAAACCAAATAAGAGAAGCGCCAGACGTGACGCAGTGGCGGCGCAGGCTGGGGAGGCCGGCGCATGCAATCCTCGTACATGGTGTCGTCGCTCGTCACCGTCAGTAGCCGCGTCCGCCAGCACCGAGGCACTAAGCGGCCATAACGCCTGACGAAGGAGTGCTCACGGCGGGACACAAGAGACACGCACAGACATTCACGCTCAAACAAGTGGCACTAATTGGCACTTTCCTCCCCGTGTCTCTCTCCAATCAGCTTGCGGATGTCTGAAGCCCCAGATAGTGCCAGGCTACAGACTCGCCTCGCACTACACGTCCGCCTGTACATTGCCACTGATGACCTGCAGGCTGAGCGACATGCAAGGACACTGCCCATCGCCGTGTGTCTCGCGTCTATTAAGCCAGTGTGGCTGGACGACTGGCGCTTTGCATTCACGATAGGCATGGCTGCACGAATATTGCTTGATCTGCTCTGACTTTTTTTTTTCATCTCGCCGTTCTTTTCTTTTTTTTTTTTTTTTTTTTTACTGGAGAGAGGGTTTTTCATCTCTAGAGCTTTGAATTGGAGGTTATTTCAGTTCATCAGGTTACTGGATGAATGCTGATAACGTGCTCGAATTATTTGGAATTTAGTGGAAACTTAACATAATCTCTCTTTTTTTATCATTTAAGTCTTGATTCCAGTGACCTAAGTGCCTAATTTTGTATTGTGACGTGATAGCCAAAGGAAAGGAAGTCGTAAGGAGAAGGTAGTGCAGTATTCATGGAATTGTGCGATGTCTGAATGAGACGATATTGGCTCTACAATTTTCATCAAGTAATTGAGAGAAAACATGCCAAAGATGAGGCAGCGCTGTTTTAATTTACACAACATCGAAGGTGAAATGTCATCTTCTTCCATTTATTTATATCATGATATTGTGTAGAGCATTGTGCACATTTTTAATACTACTCGTATGTTGCGAGGTAACACTTGCATAAATAATTGAAGTGTTGATGTCGAGAGTAAGAGAGGATGTGTCTCAGCATTAAAGGAGACAGAGACGTGGAAACGTATAAAATTTTTCGTTGTCCTATCCTTTACAAAGTCTAATGGAGGCTTTTGGAGTTCTCAGTGTTCATGATTGACAAGGATCTTGCACCATTATTAGGAACACTAATCAGGAGAATACGACTAATGCTAACTACTCTGTGACCTTTAAACTGAATATAATCTTGATGAGAGTAATGTTTAAGAATAGATGTATTCAGCTCGCTGGAATTCACAACTCTCTATCTTTCCTTCGTTTTCGCAGCGGCCAGCCTCAGCACTACTATCCCTGTTACACTCCCTGAATGACTCCGTGTTCTTAGCTACGTCTCCTCCCGGCGATAGGATCTTGCCCCACGAGATATAGAGGACAGCATGGCAGTGTGCTCCACATTGTAGGTATTTGGGAGACTTACACTGTTTGAATGTCAGTAAAATTTTCGGAGGACTATAAAGTCTTTGCTCATGAAGAGTGGAACGGAATGAAAATAGGTATAATTTGACGTCCATTACACGACATTTCAAATAACGAGGCGACTATAGGGGCAGTTCGCGCAGCTGTTCTGTGCTAATGTGAAGCCGTACGTATTCGATAGCAAATAAGCTCGTTTCAATTTGCGCCTCATTGAAATAACGCGCCATTCAGGCCTGATTCACAAATCTTCATGATTACGAACATACATTCATTCTTTATCGTATCTATGGCCTATTTGAATTAGTCTACCATATAAACTCAGCCTTTACCGCCCATGAGCCGCCATTCCAGCACGCCCGGCCAGGTGTGGCTCCAGGGAACTCATCCTCCAGGTGAATAATTGCTGCATACAAATTTAACCCATTGCTGTACACAAATTTAGCGTATTTGATTTAGAATTTGATCAAATTTAGGTATCACAATGCATTAATTATCCGGCGAACTGAAGGTGGCATCGTGTGAAAACAGGGAAAATGAAGGAAGAAGAGGGAAAGTAAAGAAAGCAACGGAAGGAGAAGCGTGAGCAAAGGAAATGTGGAATCGGAGAAGAAAAGAGATTATAGCAACAAATAATGGGATTTACATATCTGATCTTATGACATCCGTCACCTTTGTCATTCATTACTGTTTTCTTAAGCTTTAAATACCCTCTTTGTGTCTTCTCTCTACGTTAAACATTTTTGATCGCTTATTATTGTTATAGAAAGCGTAATATAACCCCTTTCATGCACTGTACTTCACGTTCTCTAAGGCTTGATTTAACTTTCTTCATGCATCACTCCCCACACATTACTGGTTTTAAAATTTTAATCAGATTTTTCATATACGTATCAGTCTTCATGTATTGCTGTTTTCATAGTTTGATTTTACTCCTTTATGTATCTATGCATCTCCACGTATTTCTAATTATCATAGTTTGATTAGTTTGTTTTTAAAAAGTATTACTCTGTATGGTTTGTTTTTGCGTTTGATGACCTTCAACATTTTTTGAGAGGCGATCACGTCCCAGGGTATAAAAGCCAGTCATTCACACAAATGTCAACGGAACGTGGAGACAACGGAGGATGCATTTCTCACCCCATTTGTCTCTGTTCTCTCTCTCCTCGGAAGACCTTGAACATGTCACACCCCAGGCACGGCACGCCTCCTCCACGCCCTCCGGCAAGGCTTCTGTCGCGGCTCCTGTGTTGGAATCAGCATTAACAAGGCAGTACACGGCCGGCGGGCGGAGGCTGAGTGGCTCGCGAGGACTGGGGGAGGTACAGATGGCGCGCGTGTTGGTCCCGCTGCCGCCTGCCTGCCTGATGAATGGCTGGGTCTTCTCATTACACAGCTCGACATTCCATTACCGCAAGAGGTCATGGTGGGCTGGAGGAGGAGGAGGAGGAGGAGGTGAGGAAGGAACATGAGAGCGGGAAGTAACGGCTTTCACTCATCTGTTGTAACTCACCTCAACATTCACTCCCACCCCATCCGTGACTAACCAGATGCTGTTTCTGCATTTCACTGGTGACAATGCAGTGCTTCCAACTGGTGACATCTGTTGGGCTGTTCCCTATAGAATAACGTATCTGACGACCTATAACCTACGAGACCTTGTAGTGAATTAGCATGCAAATGTCTTGATAATTATAACGCAACCTTAATTTCAGTCAGGGTAAATTCACGTTAAAAAGTCACCGGTAATAAAGGAAATTAATTGATAAGAGCAGATGAAGGCGATGAAAGTTGTAGGGAAAAGAAAGGAGGGAGGTGGTGCTCTCGTTTATTACTTAAATAATTCATGTCTTGCTTTTGTGTCTGTGTTGGTCTGAGCCCTCACGTATGTGTGTGTATGTAGATTTGTGCGTGTGTTAATGTATATGTATGTGTATGCACTGAAGACCAGAAAGAGAGAGAGAGAGAGAGAGAGAGAGAGAGAGAGAGAGAGAGAGAGAGAGAGAGAGAGAGAGAGAGAGAGAGAGAGAGAGAGAGAGAGAGAGAGAGAGAGAGAGAGAGAGAGAGAGAGAGGGGGGCGTTAGGGGGAGTCACCTTGCCACATTGCCTTCAGCTTCGTCGGGTCGTCTTTGTCCCCAGCACCCTCCGGTAGTCCCACCCGCAAGCCCCACCAACCCTTTTTTGACCTTTGCCTTCACCTGTCCACCTTGATGCCTCGGGGCCGCACCTGTGGTCACTCTACTGTTTACTCTTCCCTCTCTTTCCTCACTTTCATCTCTCTTCCTTTCACAGTCTTCCTTATGCTGTTACCGTCTACCTGAAGAGAGCGACAGGTAGAAGGGAATGACCCAGATGTAAAGACTAAAAAAATGGAAGGTAATTAGGTGAAGGAAAGAGTAAACATCAACATCTCGTTTCTCTATTCATGGGTTTACCAGGTTCTTTATTCTCATCGTATATTTCCGCAAATTTTATTATCATTATATTTTGATCATTTATGTATTCATTCATTTATTTGATTGTTATTTTTTAAGTTAATGAATCTATTTATTTATTGCGTAATAAACTTCTTGATTTCGGAAGTAGTAACTTTTTTTTTAATCAATTTCGTTTTTACACGAATGCAAATCATCCGAGGCAATCCAGTTTTTGTTATTACTTTTGGTGGTGGTGGTAATTGGCTCTGTGTGAATCTGGCAAGTAGAAATTATATATAGTTAATGATCCGCGCTAAATTCATGTCACTTAATGAAAAATAATGGTGTACTCCTAAGGTATAGTTATAAAAATATTGTTATGAATTCAACGGGACTTGTGAACCAAAGTCAACGTAAATATCAATTATATGTAAATGATTCATACGGACTCTTTACAGTCTGGTTTAATTCATTCTTGAATTTTACGTTCTTGTCATCTTGTACGATGAACACTCAGAAACACTGATTGTTGTCTAAGAGAGTTCATGTGTTCAATATCTTCATCTTATTTTCCAGGTTGAGATGACGCCGTTAAGTGCACTTAAACACTCAGAAACCCCCTAGCAATTTCATCATTTAAGAGACTTGTGCCAAGCTGACACAACAGCACGAAATTCCTTCAGTTCGTTGTAGTTTTGCTTTATTTATCTATGCTTCACAAAACTGTTTTTACGGCAATAATACCGTATCCGATGCATCTTGAGACTGTACAATGTACATTCTGTTTCTTGCGGAGCTGTTCCTAAATGCTTATAAAACGACACTTAACTGTATTAACAACATCAATTTGATATGAATTTGAAGGAGATAAGACAGTATTCTAAACACTCAGTAATACTTTTTTGTGCCTATTCCTATTCTGATGGCATGGACTGGTAAAACAATAACTATAGATTCCCTTCATGTAAATCTTACCCCTCACTTATGCTAAACAACACTGATTTCCAGGAATGATAAGCCTTTCCCCCTTTCTACAGTAAAAGATAGAACAAATATGATAATAAGCAGATTCCTTACCATATGATTGTATTTAGAACTCAGGTATTTTGATACTTTGCATTCTTTTCATGAGGCTGAGAAAAACAGATAAATGTCAGAAACAACCACAGCCAACTGCACACCATCTAAGATTATTAAAGATCAGTATTTCCTCTGCCAATAAATCACTATGAACCTCGAATCCACAAACTTTAGTCTGTATGTAAGTCACAGAGGGAGAGAGATTATGAGATATTAAAAGACATTTGTGGAACTATCAAAACATTCCTTTTTAACTATTACCTTCTCTACTATGATGCTTATAAAGACATTGCTGATAAGTCGAGCAATGTACCACCAAGCCAACCGAGCCAACCTTAGACATCCTGAGGCGACCGAGGACAAGACCACGCGCCGACAGTTCTATTCTGGTCGTGGCGCAGTGGAGGCGAGGAGTCCCGCTCGAGTCAACCTGTTACGAAGGGTGGGGTGCTGTTAATGGACCCATCACAGGTAAATGGGGCCAATTAACCGCGGTATGCCCTTGTTAGGAGGCGGATAATTGCTCTAAGTAAACAAAAAGAAAACGAGCGCTGCGGGAGGGCGTCATAAACACAACCTGGGAGTCCTTCGAGGGGGAGTTACTGGGAGGGATTTTATATATAGGGTCCGTGATGGGGGGGCTGTGTGTTATAGGAGCCTTCACACGTGATGGCAAGGGACACTCTGAAAGGAACTCCACACCGCAAATTACGCCCCGCGGTGACCTTGAGGGATTCTTTCTTGACACTCGCAGCGGGAGGCGAGGCTGGGGCTTTGAAAGGACGGAATAGAAATGTAGAGAATGTAACCACCGTGTCTTGGTAAAATATATAGGGAGTTTACGAGAAAGATATGAAAGTTACTAGTTATTTTCTTATGATTTTATTCGTATAGTTTTTCAGTTTGTTTATTACTCGTAGGAAATATTTGGAATTTGAAGAGAAAGAAACAGAAATCTTAGTCATTTGCAAGCTTTAACCCCTTCAGTACCATGATTAATTTTCATATTCATTTTCTTTATTATTTGGTGATCCTACACAGCTTCAGAAACTTATTTGGGAATTAAAATAGTAAAGACTGGCCATCAATCTTCTGACCTCCAAAAACCCTACCGAATATAAATAAAATAGTAAAAATATGAACCATTTCTGAAGAGGTTAAATTGTTTCGTGAATTCAGTGTTTGTGTATCTTTTACTCATTGGCGCAGAGAAAAACTAGTTAAGAAATATTAGGAAAGAAGTAACATTATAAAGAAATATTAAAGTTGTCAAGAAATAAAGAGAAAAGTCTGTAATTATATTTAGTTTTGAAGTGATTTCATGCACGCACTTTTCTTTCCATGACTTCCTGTAATATACACAAGCAAGAACTGGATAAAAATAGAAAGAAAATATTAAGACAGCAGCCTTCGCGTGTAAGGATTCAATATTGTTTAGGCAAGCTCAGGTAAATCCCAGCTAAATTGAATTATAAAGACTTGAAAATCTCCTCTTGAAAGTTTTACCATATCGAAGGAAGAAGAAGAGGAGGAGGAAAGAGTGTCAGAAACGAATAACAAGCGAGAACGAACGCTTCTGTGTGTCTTTGCAGGATAATAAGAAAAAAAACTAAAAATGCTGGTCTTGTCTATTTCATTACGTTTGTGTAGAAAAGATGAGGAACGTTTTGACAGAAATGTAGTTTGTCAATTATTCTGGAGTGTCAATGTTTTAAAAGGTCTTAGTTGGGAGGGAATTCTTTGGAGTCGTTGCTCTAATTGGTTTGTTAAGGTTAAGGCATTATTTAGTATTTCTTCCCTCTGTCCTCTCACTCTCCCTCTCTCCTAGATTATCACCCTCCGTCCTCTCTCTCTCTCTCTCTCTCTCTCTCTCTCTCTCTCTCTCTTACCTATTAATACTGTTTGTCTAAAGAGCATCTTCCTGAGTTTCTTCCTTCATCCAAGATTCTCCTCCTCCTCATCTTCCTCCTGCTCCTCCTCCTCTTCCTCCTCCTCCTCCTTCCCCTCCTCCTCCTCCTCTTCCTCCTCCTCCTTCTCCCAGTCTTCCTATTCTTACCCCACAAATACTGTCCCTCTCTCTTTTTTTTGTAGGATATTCCCTGTCCTTCTCTCTTCCCTCTCCCTCTCCCTCTCCCTCTCCCTCTCGCTGTATACTGGATCCATACTCTCCCTGGCCTCTCATACTTCCCTTCTCCTCCCCTGCTGATCAAGACCTTTTATCTCCCTGTACCCTTGTAATAGGAATCCTTCCCACCATGGTGACTCATCCTCCTCCTCCTCCTCCTCTTTGTCCTCTTCCTATTTTTCAGAACTCATCTTAATCTTTCTGTTCAGGATGCTTTTTGTATATCTCCGCCTGTATTTGTCTGTCTGTCTCTCTCTCTCTCTCTCTCTCTCTCTCTCTCTCTCTCTCTCTGCCTATGCCCTTTGTTTTCGGACCCTAACCATTTTTTTTCACCATCTTTCCTCTCCCTTCACCGTATCCTTCTCTTCTTCCTCTTTCTCCTTGCCTTTCTCCTCCACCTTCAGCCCTCCCTTTACTACTGCAGTCTTCGTCTCGCCTACCAAGTTCGCCGGTGCAGATGTAACTTATAGTTGGCCGTAACTCTCGGTAACTCTGCCCCGACGGCTGTTAGATGGCTTTGTTGTGTGTAAGTTAGATGGGGGGTCACATCCTCCCGTCTCGCCCCCTCACGCTGGGTCGCACTGTTGGTTAATTAGAACGCCGGTCATAGCCAGGCGGCCATCAGAACACGTTAATAGTGGAATATAGTGATTTGCAATATCAGTAACAGTGCGGGTAGTATTGGAAGTGCTGGTGGTGCGGAGTTTAACCTCAATGTCGACCACAACAGGACTATTCAGCGTGTAATACTGAGAAGCTGAGCCTGCCCCCATGAGGACTGCTCTGCTATTCACACCACGTCGTGCGCCCACACCTGATAAGCACCTCTGATTGTCATGAGGAGGCATTTGAGAGCCAATATGTGTTAATTTGCCTTTAGATTCCCTAATATGTATCACTGTACCTTTGAACTACACCAGACTTGTATCTAATCGTCCTATCCATACACGAATACTTTGGTATTATTAGAAGTGATCATTCCGTGTCAAAAAATGAAGAATGAAGTAAATTGAGTGTAAATGTGGAAAGTTTTACCAATATAGCACAATAAATAAATGCTTCTATATTGTCTTGCTAGAGAGGAGAAGCGGGGAGGTCCAGGAGTAGAGGAGTGGGAGGGGCAGAATGAAGGTAGGGGATTTCCGAGGAGAGGGAGGGAGTGGAGAGAGAGTGTAAGGAGTGGAGGGGCGGGAGGATTGGAGAGTGCGGAAAATTATGTGAGTCTGCCCTACAGGGGACTCTTGTAAAGCAGAAAACGTGAAAAGACCGCTCTCTCTCTCTCTCTCTCTCTCTCTCTCTCTCTCTCTCTCTCTCTCTCTCATATTCACTGTTATTAGGCAGTTTTTACTCTCTCTTTACGCCCTGGAATACATGAAGTCCTGTGTGTGTGTGTGTGTGTGTGTGTGTGTGTGTGTGTGTAGGTGGGTGTGTGTGTAGGTTTCCCTGCCTAGTATGGAAGTATTGATTTCTTATACCTTGGGTTCAGTTCTCTAGGATTTCCTGCATCTTTCTTTTTTTTTTTTTTTTTTAACTCTCAATCGCTTTACTCTCTTTCGGCTCTCCTGTGACTGAGAATAAGGTGTTTCTGGTATATAGGTCACCGTCACCGCTTATTGATTTATCTATTTATACTCGTTTTTATATTAGAGTTTTCTTTCATTTTGCTTGGAAAGACTCGAGGTGAAGATATAATATGCTTCGTTTTCTTCTACTCCTTATTTCATTTTCATCTCATCCGTCTCTATTATACCTGTATTTTTTTCTTTATTTTCCTTATTTATTTTACCTCTTTTCCTTTTCTCTCTCTTCGTCTCTGTCCTTTTTTGTTATTTATTTTATCAGTCTCAGTTAAACCTGTATTTTTTTTCTTTATTTCCTTTATCTATTGTACCTCTTTTTTTTTCCTTTTCCTAACTGTCCACCTTTTTTTTTATTATCAGTGCTACATAAATTTCGCTATGAAAAAGTTTACATATTTTTTTTCAACACCGATCTATGTTTTACTATTGACTTTGCTCTTTTTTATTCCTTTTACCTTTTTAGATTCCCATTTTCGGCTTCATTCAAGTGCTTTGCTAATTCATCGTTTTTATATCTTATTTGTGCCTCGCATTTAGAGCTCCTGTTCAATTCATTACTGTGTGTTTGATGCTGATGGAAGCCGAGTGAAAAGTTCATATAGTATTTCATATATAAACCTTCCTGCTGAAGAGTGCCTTTGAAAATGTTGATGGATGGCAGAGTGTATGAGAGAGAGAGAGAGAGAGAGAGAGAGAGAGAGAGAGAGAGAGAGAGAGAGAGAGAGAGAGAGAGAGAGAGACACAAACAGCTAAAAAACAGAGACAGATGCTGCTGTTTTGGCTGGATACAGTATAGAAGCTGTGAAATGTATAAGAAAACTAGACAGGAGGCCGTGACTGATCGTTGTACCTTAATGGCTGCCTCGTGCTGCTATTGGTGGGAGGGAGAAGGAGAGATGAAAGGGACGGTGTAAAGAGAAAAGTAGAGGAAAGGGTGTTCGAGAGGAAGGTTAGGAGGAAAGGATGGAAGAAGGTCAAGGGCAAGAAGTAGTGACGGAGGAAATGGAAGAATGTGGTAAGGGAGAGAGAAAAATGGGAAAGGAAAAGATGAATGTAGAAGAGGAAATCTAGAAGGAAAGGATAGAAGAAGGTGAAAATCAAGAAGTAGTGAAGGAGGATATGGAAGAATGTGGAAAGGGAAAAGAAAAATATGGGTAAGGGTGAAAGGATGAAAAGAAGCAAAGAAGAGTCAAAGTGAAAAGGAGAGAAAATACTAAAAGATGAAGATAATTTTGTACTGAAAATCATGTTAATGGAGAGAAGAAAATGCAAGCAAAGATAAGTTAATCAAATTCGGTTATGTAGAACTGAAGAAAATATGAATTAACAAAGAAAAAATATAGAAAATGGACGTAAAGATAAAGAAAAAAAAGAGAAAGAAAAAAAAAAGAAAGCGGAAAGCAAGGGTAATGGAGAAAGGGAAGGAAAGTAAGATAATGCAGTTAATGTATAAAATAAGTAAAAGAAAGATTGATGATATGAGGGAATGGGGAAAGGGTTAAAATGCCATAGGGAGGGAAGCGAATCGTGAACAAATGTATTGAAAGAAGCAAGAAAGAAGGGGATGATAACGAAGGAGGCAAGAACGACTAAAACGAGAAAAATTGAAGGAATGGAAAAAAAAAATATTAAGAAAACCAATGATGATGATGATGATGGAGATAATGATGATGATAATGATGATGATAATGATAGTGCAACACGAGGACGAACAAAACAGGGCAAATTAAAAACAAGAGAGAAATCAAGAAAGTAGGAAAAAGCTTAGTGAAATAGCAAAAAAGAACCACAATGATAAAAAAAAGACAACACAGACACAACAGAGACAAGAACACCACAGGAATCACACACAAATCCCACTTCAATACACTAAAAAGACTAAACGTTTTGTTCAAAGGAGCGAAGCCCACAAGGAGTAAAACATTAGATGCTCCTTAAGACGGTAGCTCGTATATCAGGCACTGAAAGAGAGAGAGAGAGAGAGAGAGAGAGAGAGAGAGAGAGAGAGAGAGAGAGAGAGAGAGAGAGAGAGAGAGAGAGAGAGAGAGCAGAATCCCGTTGATAGATAATTCTGACCCAGGCTCCGACCTCGCAGCAAAACCAGAAATTTACGACAGTGACAAACATTCATCACGGGTCGCACTGGAGGCGTTGAGCGAGGCCAGCCAGTCCCGGCGTTTATTTGGCCCTCGAATTTCTCCAGGCGATAATGTCACAGGTTCCTCCGGCTAATATTTCAGCCAAGGAGAGGCGTCGGTGGTGAGTGGACGTGAGCTGAGGCTAACGAGTGTTGTGACGTGTGGCGGCTGTTGGGCTGCAGAAGGCGCTGATGAAAATGTGGATAGAAGAGAAGAGGGTGTTAGTGGTGGCTGGTAGAGTAATGGTGTGGTATAAAGCTATTTAGGGGCAATCTCGGCTGTGTAATTTAAAGCTATGTAGAAGCAGGTAAGATGTGAATTGAAGGTGTAAATAGGAAAAGAGAAGACGGTGTAGATAGTGGCTAACAGTGTCGAAGGATGTAAATTGATGGAGGTATAAAGAGATCAGGGTGTGAGTAGTGACTGGCAGAGTAATGGTGTTTTGCAAAGCTATTTAGAAACAGGTAAGGATGTGAACTGAAGGTGTAAAAGGAAAAAAGGACGATGTAGGTAGTTAATTTAGTGTTACTCATAATCTTTCCACAGTCACTAACTAATGTGGAACATTTTCCTCTTATTTCACACAAACACATGTCCAAATTTATCAAACCGACTAAATACTACAAAATCTTAAGTTTCTTACCGCTTTTTTTTTTTTTATATGCCTGCAAAGATTTCATACATCAGTTTTCGTGTTGTAAATTTTCATTTATCGCAGCGAAAGGGTTAAAGCTACCGAGGTATAGATAAGAAGTTACTAATATGGATAAGGGTTCATAAACTGGGAAGCGGCGAAAGGTACTAAAGATGTGGAATGTCTAAATAGGGGAACCTTATGGGCTCTTAGATAAAAATAGAAAAAAAAATACTGACGGAGCGGAAGAAATAAATATTAATTAGTGGGGGCGAGTAATGTGAAAATTGTGGAGTTAGTGACGGCGTGTGTGTGAATTGAAACTAGAGATTGCATGGGAGGTGGAAAATAGAGGAGGTAGTTATGACAGTGAGCAGGGAGGTGGAGGAATGAACGGGTGAAAGGGGGACGCTGCTACCTTATATTTTTGGGGGGTTGGAAAAGAAATTCCTAGCAGATATAATGAGGATATGGCGAGTGTGGGCTGTAATGGGAAGGGGAGCAGGAAGGGGAAGCGGATGGTAATGGGCAGGGAATGATTTAAATGGTTGTAAAGGTGTTCTGGCGAGTAGAGATATGTTTCCTTTTTTTTCTGTGGCGTGAGGGAAAGCTGGTGTACATCTGTTCACTGTATGTCGATGTGAATGTATATTTGTTTTTATATAGACCTTAGTGGTATCTGCTCAGAGATATTCTATTGTTCATTTATCCATTTATTGTTTTTTTTTTTTTGAGTGCATTAGATTAAATTAGGTCAATATCCACACGCCACCATTTTAGAGGAACATTTGTACTCAAGTAATGGTTTGATTCTATGTGATCTATATACAGTACAGGAGACACAGAATAGCGAACATTTTTCTTAGTAAGAACATTAGTCTCTATGATCAAGTATAAACATCATTGATTTTGTTTGATTTAACTTCAAAACTTCAATTCTACAAGAGCGTTTATTTATTTTTTTCCTGTTCACTTATTTATTCGTTGATTAGTGACTTATACAGTTAACTATACCTGAGCAAAGAAATAGTGACCAATCAACCACATAGAATAACAAAATAGTAAAGACAGGAAACTAATTCCGACACTCACATATTCATAACACACCCGAGTCTCATTTCCCATAAGCCTCAGCTGGCACGGGACTCCTTCATGGGGCAACTTAATACATCCACACACACACACGCACACGCGCACGCACACACACACACACACACACACACACACACACACACACACACACACACACACACACACACAGTACATTTCAAACAAGGCTTACCCACCTGTTGGTGTGTGTCTCTGCTGGCTTAGCGTCGCGGCGCCTTCCCCAAAATGCCACGGACCAAAAGTTGTATATCTTCTTTCCTTCGTAATGGTTGGTGGGCGTGTGGCGGCTGCCTCGGCTAACTTGGGATATTTATCTATTTATTTATCTGTTTGCTAGAAAGGCATTGGTCAAGGGCAACAAAACTAAAATAAAAAAAAATCCACTGAGGAGTCAAAAGCGGTAGTCAAAAAATACAAAAGTGCCTTGAAACCTGCCTCTTGGTAGAATTGAAGTCATAGAAAAATGTAAATACAGAACCAGAAATGGAACTCAAGAATTTACAAGATGAGTGAAGATGTCGATAGACAGAATTGGAAGAATTAGACTAGGCAAGGTGCAAGCACGGAGGTACAGTTTCGGAGAACAAAAGCCATTAGGTCCAAAAGTATACCGAGGGTTTAAGCCAGACTATACATGTAGAAGGTTATGTTAGTTTCGTATATATTCTTTTCTCCCAATAACTGGTTGGAGTGTTGTAACTTGTTAGGTTAGGTTAATATCTTCTCTCGCTCCCTAATGGTTGGTAGGCGTGGTGCTTGCCTTGGCTAGGTTAGGTTAGGTTAAGTTAGGATCAGTTAATTGAATTAGGTTAGGTTAGTTTATCTTCTTTCCTCCGTAATGCCTGGTGGGCGTGCGGTGGCTGCCTCGGTAACCTCTTGGCGTCCCTCCTCGAAGCCGCTAAGTCGCACAAACTAAGCGAATTGCAACTTTTTTTTCTTTACCTCAAAGTTTCCTTCCCCAAAAAACGCGAACATGCAAGTTGAGTCGTGAGAAAGACAAGACCTGACATTTTGCGTGGGACTGCTGGTGACACTAAGGCGACAGTGACAGCTCGTGTTTGGAAAGGTAATGGCAAAAAAGTACCACGACGCGAGAAGCAATATCGTTAAGGAAAGCTAAAAACAAGAAACAAGCCTGACCTTTTCTTGCGTTCTAATACATAGCTAGGGCGGAGGGGAGTGGAATAACTTTGTACAGTCAGCATAGTGACGATAGCATTCATAACTTTGGCAGGACTACCTCGCCCTCCCCTCGTGGTCTGCGCTGAGACATAACGGCGTTGAATCAATATTGCATAACGCTGCCTTCTACTACTCTGCCCTTTAACTACCTAGCACAGAAAACCACAGTGTAGGGGTGACTGATGCAACCCTGACATGAGCCTCAGGATTATTGTACATTATTTCCTTGTTTTTTACTCCCTTTCTCACACACGAAATTTGTGTTTGGAATGTAATGGAACGCAAAGGAAGGAATATAAGTAGATTAATAGATTGCCTGGTTTTCATTGTGTTTTTCTTGCTCTTTCTGATCTTCAGTTGGTATGTGTTTGGTGAATAAACGACCACAATAGGAAAGATAAATGTTAATGAATAGATTTCCCCTTATTTCATTATTTGTAGTAAGAAATGTAAGGTAAACGCGTATCAGGAACAGTGTCTCTCTCTTCTCTCTCTCTCTCTCTCTCTCTCTCTCTCTCTCTCTCTCTCTCTCTCTCTCTCATATCACCTTCCGCCGCCCCTTGTTTCTCCATTTTCACCTTCAATTTTTCTCTTTATTTTCTTGTCCTTTCATTCTGCCATTCTCTTTGCCGCTTGTTCCTCCAGCAGTTTGTTTACTCAGGTGTTATTGAAATTTCATACTTCGGTGAAGGAAACAAAGGAAGGAAAATGCACAGAGAAAGAGTAGGAGGAGAAAGAGATGAAGGAGCAGGAGGAAGAGAAGAAAGAACATGAGAAGGAGGAGGAGGAGGAGGAGGAGGAGGAGGAGGAAAAGGAGGAGAAGCAATATAAAAGTTTTTTTGTTCTTGTTTGTCAAGTTTATTTACATTCTTAATTATTCTCCAAGTCTTTTCATGTTATTTTAATGTTACCTTGGTAATGTTTGGTGCTGAATTTGTAAGACGAAGTGAAATGAATAATACATGTATATTTGTTCTGTCTGTCTGTCTGTCTGTCTCTTCTGTCTCTCTCTCTCTCTCTCTCTCTCTCTCTCTCTCTCTCTCTCTCTCTCTCTCTCTCTCTCTCTCTCTCTCTCTCTCTCTCTCTCTCTCTCTCTCTCTCGCAACACCTCTGCTTTACTTTTTCCTCCTAATTTCCTATTTCAAAGCAGGTATGTGATGTATTTCGAAATCTCTCTCTCTCTCTCTCTCTCTCTCTCTCTCTCTCTCTCTCTCTCTCTCTCTCGTTGATGGTAAGAGTAAAAGCCAGACCTGTGAATGTTTCAGTAGGTTCTGCCAAGCTTTCTCTACTTCCAGTGTTAGTCTGACCTCGCTGCAATATTGAACTGTCGACTCAATAGCGAATGACTCCTCAGTGTTGAAATGCTAACTAACCTGATTGGTTGTGGCTTGGTTTTTTTCTCTCTCTCTTTCGTTCACCTCTTCGTCTTACTCATTTTACCAGTTTTTTTTTCTTTTTTCTTTTATTATAGCGGTAAGGGTTCATCTTTAGAAAGTGTGTTTTTCTACCCCTTCTTCTCTCTCTCTCTCTCTCTCTCTCTCTTCTTTCTGATTTTATATAGCAGTTTTAATAAGATTGTTCGTGGAAACTGTGAAATGATGAAGTGTTTTTTCCTTCTTGATTTTCTTTAATGGTATAAGGAGCGTTGGAATCAAACGAGAGAGAGAGAGAGAGAGAGAGAGAGAGAGAGAGAGAGAGAGAGAGAGAGAGAGAGAGAGAGAGAGAGGGCAAGCTATGGGAGAAGAATGGAGATGAGTGGAGATGAGTGGAGATTAGTGGAGAGTATGAGAGGATAGTTGAGGTTATGAGAGATAAATGGAGGCCACCTGAGACTATGAGAGAGAGAGAGAGAGAGAGAGAGAGAGAGAGAGAGAGAGAGAGAGAGAGAGAGAGAGAGAGAGAGAGACGCTTGGGTTTAATATTGATGAAAGTATAGTACCAGGAAAGGCTAATCAGGCTATTTCTCTTTCTTTAATTTCTGAGTAGGCCAACAAAGCACAGTTCTCAGGAAAGCAATATGAGGAGAACCTTTGTATGTGAAAAGCCTCCATGTAAACTCAACACACCTACCAAACTCTATGGTTCATTAATAAACATTTAACCCTTTCAATACTGGACACGTTTTTAAATTGAGATTTGTGTACGATTAGACCATTTTATTGACATTAAGAAGAATGTATGGAGGTGAGAGGACTAATGGCCAGAGTCTTCACTATTTTAATCCCCCACATGAGTTTCTGAAGCTGTATAAAATCATCAAATAGTAAGCAGAATGAAAATGGAAAAGCGTCATGGTAGTGAAGGGGTTAAAAACATAGGAAATAGGTAACGAACAAATAATAGTGTCTTTGCTAGTGGAGCTTTCGAAGGTTATTGCTCTGACAATGAATAAATAAATTGAAAGAAATGGTTGGTTTAAATATTTACTAAAGAAAGATAGAAGAGAAGGCATATTGCTGAGTGATGACTTACAAATTGAAGGAGGAGGAGGAGGAGGAGGAGGAGGAGGAGGAGGAGGAGGAATATAAAGGGAGTAGTTCAGAAAGAGAATAAAGGGAGAGGAAGAGAAGAGGGCGAGGTTATGAAATATTGGAAGCCTTGTGGTACACAGACCTCTCTCTCTCTCTCTCTCTCTCTCTCTCTCTCTCTCTCTCTCTCTCTCTCTCTCTCTCTCTCTCTCTCTCTCACACACTTCCTTTCCATTTATCCTCCTCCTCCTCCTCCTCCTCCTCCTCCTCCTCCTCCTCCTCCTCCTCCTCCTCCTCCTCCTCCTCCTCCTTCTCCTCGTCCTCCTCTTCCT
>NC_059286.1:5258181-5293181 GCF_017591435.1 Portunus trituberculatus
CTTTCTTGCTTTACCGTTCCCTTACTTCTTTCTCTCTACCTTCATCCTCCTCTTTATTACACTGTTTTCTTTTCTCTATTCCCCTTTAAACACTCCCCTCTCTCTTTTCCCTTTCCTTCTTCCTCTTCTCTCTTTTCTCTATCATCTTCTCCATCTTCATCCCACTCTCTCTGTAACTCTATTCTCCTTTCAACATTCCCTCTCTGGCCTCTTCCCCTCTTTTCTACCGCTTCTCTTTCTTCCTATCATCGTCCTTCTCTTCATCCCACTCTTTCTGTCACCCTGTTCTCCTTTTAACATTCCCCTCTCTTCTTCCCCCTTCCTCCCCCTCCCAGCGGCACGTAGTCACATCCTCAACACATCGCCACAAGGTATGAGCAGTTAGGTAACCATGTGCTAATTTTGTTGACAGGTTATTAAAAGATGGCGGGCAGGTAATTTTGCTTAGGTTAATAGCCTTACCTTTTAGATTACACTACCACCACCACCACTGCCACTCTTGCCACTGCCACCACCACCACCATAACAACCACTGCCACTACAATAAAAAATAGGGAGAGCTGCTACACCATAATTATACTCATCCTCATCACCACCACCACCACCTCCACCTCCACCACCACCACCACTGTCATCACCAACCCTCCTTTGATCTTGCACGTGTATTGGCGCCGACAACAACACACACACACACACACACACACACACACACACACACACACACACACACACACACACACACACACACACACACACACACACACACACACACACACACACACACACACACACACACACACACACACACACACACACACACACACACACACACACACACTCACTCGCTCTCTCTGTCTCTCTCTTTCTCTCTTTCTGAAATTCACAAACAAGATAAAAGTGAAAGCTTATCAGAATTCGGAAATAGGCTGTTTTATTGGCCGGGACAAGGGAAACTGCTGCCCTTTGTAATGCAATGCAACAGGGCTTATCAACAAAAGAAAAAGATGAAGAAAGGGAGAGAAGAGGAAGGAAGGGGAGGAGAAAGGGAGAGAACAGGGAGGAAAGAAGGGAATATGGAGGAATCGCTGTAACTTGAATGGGTTATTGGAGAGAGAGAGAGAGAGAGAGAGAGAGAGAGAGAGAGAGAGAGAGAGAGAGAGAATTTTTATTTTATGAGTATGAGATTAGCATCGAATACCAATGGAAAAATTGAATAATAGATGAATATTAGATAAAAAAGAGATACATTAAAGAATAAATGTGATAGAAATGAACATGTTGAATAAAAAGAAAGGAATGATAAGAGAAGTATAAATAATGCAATACGTGCGAAAGAAAGACGTAGAATTGCAGATGAAATTAAAGAAAATTATGAAAAATCTAAGCAAGAAGAGATATAAAAAGTGATTATTGAATGAGACAAAAAAAAAAAAATACACAAAAACAGAGAGAAAATAGTGAATCGACAAGCGAACCAAAGCAAAGAGAAAAAAGAAAAAGATAAGGAACTGAAAAATAATGATAAGTAAATGAAAAGTGTAAAAGAGAAAGAGAGGAAAGAGCGAAAAAAATAACAAAATGACCCAAAAAAGAAGAATAAAAATATCGAAATAAAAAAAAAAACAAGAGATATAAAAGTGGCAATTCAAGAAAAAGACAAAGAGATAATACACGAAAATAAAGAAAAATGAGAAAAAAGAATAGACAAGCGAACCAAAGCAAAGAGAAATAGAAATATATGAAAAAAAAGTGAAAAAGAAATAGAAAAAAGATAGTAAATGAAAAAAAAAATATGAAAGAAAAAGACAAAAAGATGATACACGAAAAAAAAGAAAAATAAGAAAAAAACGAAGAAAGCGAACCAAAGCAGAGAAAAAAAATGAAAAAAAAACAAAACAACTGAAAATAAAAAATGGTAAATGAAAAATATGAAAGAGAAAAAGAGAATAAAAGAACGAAAAAAAAAAAAGAGAACGACCAAAAAAAAAAGAAAAAAAAATATTGACTGATAATTAAATGAACAGGTGGGGAAGGGTGGAATTTCATTGATCCGCCTTTGGAATTGACGAGAGAGACATTTGTGGTTTGGCTATTTTCATCCACCTTCCTTTCATTTCCAATTTATTCATCCTTTGCTCTCGTTCCACTTGTGACTATTGTACTTTTCGCTTTGTGTTATGCTCAATGGATCCAATACATGCCTAGAGAGAGAGAGAGAGAGAGAGAGAGAGAGAGAGAGAGAGAGAGAGAGTAAACAGCACCCAAAACATCAAATATTCCCATAAAATCTTCCTTATCTTTACGAGAAACATTTCAAGAGGTAGACGTTTACTCTCTCTCTCTCTCTCTCTCTCTCTCTCTCTCTCACTCATTTTCTGCTTTATTTTACGGTTTATTATAATTATATTTGCTCATCTCTTCGTCTCTTTTATGGCATTTTGTTATATCAGTTTATGTTCATTTTTTTCTCTTTCTCTATTTTCATCGTTTTCCTGTTTTTTTTCAGTCATCTTTTTGTTCTCTCTTTTGGTGTTTAGTATTAATTTCTTTTAAGTCTTTGCTTTTATTGCTTCTCCTTACGTTTCCTTCGTGATCTTCATATTGGAAGGAAGAAAACAGGTCTATTTTGTATTGGAAAATTTATGCCTTTTGAATGATTTTGAGGGCAATTTTGCATGAGTGAGAGACAGAAAGGATGGTAGGAGAGCAGGTGGAGGTAATGTCCTACAAATTAAGGATGAAGTGTAATATACCAATGTGTATACTTTTTTTTATTTATTTATACGATTTGAGATGTCTTTGTGTTTTTCTTTTGTTATATCTGTTTTTTTTTCTTATGGGATTAGGTGTGTGTGTTTGTTTTTTTCCGATTTTCGGATAGGCCTGAGACCAGGCACACAACACACACCGGGACAACAAGGTCACAACTCCTCGATTTACATCCCGTACCTACTCACTGCTAGGTGAACAGGGGCTACACGTGAAAGGAGACACACCCAAATATCTCCACCCGGCCGTGGAATCGAACCCTGGTCCTCTGGCTTGTGAAGCCAGCGCTCTAACCACTGAGCTACCGGGCGTGTGTGTGTGTGTGTGTGTGTTTATGTAAGAAGAAAAAAGAACTATCCAAGAGCAATATAAAACGATCTACTAAGTTTCCAGTTCCCTTGCAGGTCCGAGAGAGTCAGCCATTAAAAAAAAAAGGATTAATTTCTTGAAACCTCTCCTTAAGTGATGTCAAGTGTGTGTGTGTGTGTGTGTGTGTGTGTGTGTGTGTGTGTGTGTGTGTGTGTGTGTGTTACTTTTTACTCATCAAGACTGCTTTTTTGTATTTAAATTTTCACCTCTGTATGATTTTTTGTCTCACATTTTCAAACTTGACTCCAGTTTTCAGTTCCTTTTTTGTTCTTATTTTTTTCCTCCCATATTTTTGGCGGCATTTTTTATTCTTACTCCTTAAGTGGAATAAAATTGCTTGTATAATTTTCCGCCGCTCGGTTTTGTGCTGGTGATCATATTGGATTTTCATGAAAGGGTTTTACACTTTCATTTTACATTTGTCGCGTTTTTGCTTTGTAATTTTTACCCTTTTTTATTCATATGTATCAAAGTTACAATTTAGCTTCATTTATAATTTTCGTTCAACTCTCTCTCTCTCTCTCTCTCTCTCTCTCTCTCTCTCTCTCTCTCTCTCTCTCTCTCTCTCTCTCTCTCTCTCTCTCTCTGTCATAATTTAATATCCTAACTGCGCCCTCTCCTCTCTCTCTCTCTCTCTCTCTCTCTCTCTCTCTCTCTCTCTCTCTCTCTCTCTCTCTCTCTCTCTCTCTCTCTCTCTCTCTCTCTCTCTCTCTCTCTGTCTCTATCTCATCTTCCTCCTCTTTCTCCGCCGATCTCTATTCAATTTTCCTCCCTTCCTCCACATTTATTACATTTTCCTCTCCTCCTCTCACTTTCTGGTAAGGCAAAGGCATTGTCTTCCCTCTTTACTTCGTTGGTTTTTGTCTCTTCTTATTTATCTTTCTCTTTTAATTTATATAGCTCTTTCTTTTCTTATTTATATCATTATTCTCTCTCTCTCTCTCTCTCTCTCTCTCTCTCTCTCTCTCTCTCTCTCTCTCTCTCTCTCTCTCTCTCTCTCTCTCTCTCTCTCTCTCTCTCTCTCTCTCTCTCTCCTTCATTAATAATTTATCCTCGTGTCTCATTTTTATTTAATATGTCTCGTCTCTTCTTTCCTCTATCTCCTCTTCCTCCTTGCCTTCCTCTCTTCTTACTAGTCTTCCTCATTTCCTTCCTCTCTTCCTCCTTTTCCCTCTTTTCCTTCCTTTTCTTCTTCCTCCCTCCCTTCCTTCCTTCCTTCCTTCCCTTCCCCTTCTTCTCTCCCTCTCTACCTCTGCTACCTGCTCATTAAGGGGTGGATGGAAGAGAGTAGACGCAAATGTGGGTTACTTACCTTCTTACCTTCCCCTTCACCCTCTACCTGCCGCGCACCTGGCCTGGGTCATTAAGAAAAAGAGGATTGTGAGTCAGTGTTCTTTCGTTCTTTTATTCCGTGTGTGGAGGTTTTTGGTATTTGCGTGGTTTTTTTTTTTAATGATTTTTTGTTTTTTCATCTTTCATCTTTTTTTTTTTTATTTTGTTTTCTTAAAGTGTCGTGTAGAAGTTTGCATTTTTTGTCATTTTATTGTAGTTTTTTTTTATTATTGAATATGATTTTTCTTCTCTTTCTTAATTTTGTTCTATTTTACTTTATTTACAGCATACATTTTTTCTGTTTTCATTGTTGCTAACTTTATTATTTTTTTTTCTTGTGTTTACCTAGTTTTTTTGTTTTTTTTTCTTCCAGCGAGTGATGTGACTTTTTTCGTTCAGCTTTTATTCTACGTTTATAAGTTCCGTGCTGTTCTCTTCAGTTTTCGACATTCATGCTCAAATGCAGTTATTGTCAATTTACATAGCATTTCCATTAATCTATTCACCGTAAATGAATAGTGTGTGTGTGTGTGTGTGTGTGTGTGTGTGTGTGTGTCCCTTCGTCCTTAGTCTTCTCTCCCTCATGTCGCCGCCGCAGAGGGAACAAGGCGCCCCACACTATGCTAATTAAGCGTGTCTAACTTATTAGTTAATGCAGGTGCTGACTTCCACTTGTCGTGCTTCTTGATTAGGCAGCCAGGTGAGCCACGCACCCCGGAGCGCAGGTGTTGCAAAGCCGTGATATACTGAATTAAGAAGCCCAGATACCTGCACCTCGCACGTGTCCCTAATGAAAGTAGTGTGTTTACCTGTGTTTATTATGCACAGGTGTGTGTTAGTGAATTTACATGATTTGATGATATCGTTTAGGTTCGGATTAAAGAACATGACACCATTAGTAATATGATGAAGAAATGCTAGGCAGTTTACGTTGTTATTGTTCTTTTATGGCATGTTGCTTTTTAGGTTAATTCAAGAAATGTGTTCATGTTGTTTAGCTTTGAATTAAAGGTTATAACATTGATAATATGATGAAGAAATTGAAGACGACTGAATTTTTTTTTTTATAATGGTATGTTGCTTTTAGCTCCAATGTGTTTATGTCGTTTATTTATTTTCTTTTGTAATGAAACATGTAGAAATATTACAGCCTGATGAAGGTCAATATAAAAAAAAACTCTTTATCTTCGAACTAAAGAACACTATATTAAAATAGTAATAATCTGAAGAGTAAAAGGAATAAAGAATGGCAGCTGTCTTGCATTATCTTATGTTTTATGTCTGGTATTCCTTGCATCAGCTTATACATGTAACGACATTTTAATGAGGGAGTGAAACACACAGGTGGCAGGCAGAATGAAACACCGAAGTGGAAGACAGTCTAGAACACAAAACACACCAAAATAATGTTATTGCCACATGGATTACACCGCGAGACTCCTTGTGGCATTTAATCTCACTTGTATCGCGCAATTCCTTATAACAACTCACACCAAAAAGCACAGCGTCGTTGTGTAAAGCAGCGCAGGTACAACTGACCACCTCCCTGTGCATCAGCGGTCCATTACCTGATAGTTTCGGGGGAAAGTTTTACCGCGATGAACCATTAAACCATTAAACTGTTCATGTCACCGAGTAATGTGGTGGACGCGACGCCGCACAGTTTCCCCAGACACGAAAATCGAGGACATTTACCGTGAAATTAAATGCCATCGAGTGGAAGTTGTTTTTACGTGTTGGACCCTCGAGAGGACTTTGGTTTTAATTAATGGTAAAAGGTTTCACTTCATAGCGTTCCTTTAACTGTTACGCCCTGACTCACCGAGAGAGGCTTCCTGTATTACTCCGAACTGTACGTGTATGTCCTCTTCTAATTACTGTTACAATGCGATAAGTATCTTTTTTATGCAGATTTATTTCGGAGTGTGTAATAGACGGGAAATTGAAGGGAAAATGGGATAAAAGAGACAAAATGAGGAATCGGTAAAAATAGAAAGGACGAAATAAGACAAATAGTTAAGAATTGCTGATGATAGGATGGGAAAGTAAGCTAAGAAAGAAAAAGAATACTCCCTGCCAATTTTACGATAAGATAAAATACAGGACAGAAAGAAATAATAGGTAATAATACAATGGATGTTGCAAATTTCATAACTACAACCATACGCACAAGTTAGTAAATAGATAGATAGATAAAAGATAATATATATATAATAGCAAACATCATGGTCCAGATTTCATTGCTTCAACCACCACAGAGAAAAGAAAAGAGAAGAAACAGTGACAAACTTAAA
The DNA here is from genome assembly GCF_017591435.1 of Portunus trituberculatus. Taxonomy (NCBI): domain Eukaryota; kingdom Metazoa; phylum Arthropoda; class Malacostraca; order Decapoda; family Portunidae; genus Portunus; species Portunus trituberculatus. Next base: position 5,264,946 of record NC_059286.1, read on the forward strand.
CGCTCAAATTGCATTGCTATCATAGAGAGAGAGAGAGAGAGAGAGAGAGAGAGAGAGAGAGAGAGAGAGAGAGAGAGAGAGAGAGAGAGAGAGAGAGATACAAATTTAATCATATCAACCACGAGAAAAAATGATAGCAAATTTAGTGATAGAAATATAGTCACTAGAACCACAGCAAGAAAAAGAAGAAAAAAAAAAACAGAAATAACAGAACACAGCAAATTTTACCACCAGCACCAGCACCACCACCACCACCACCACCACCAGCACAAACAACACAGAAGGGAAGCAAAAGGCAACCCGTGTTATTCTTTGATATCATATGGAACGTGCCTTCCTTTCCGTGCCTGCCTTCAACGCGCCGCTTGCACTGGGCATTATGGAAGTGTGTTGTATTCTATTCTGTCGACATTATGGAACGATCCAGCCGCTTGTTCCTTCGTAGCAAAGCGTGTGTGTCATATATGAATGAAGACATGCATGAAATGTAAACCTGTCTTTTTCGAGAGAGAGAGAGAGAGAGAGAGAGAGAGAGAGAGTGAGTGAGTGTTATTACATCCTATTGATTTGTCTTGTTTGCTTGTCTGATTAAATTAAACATAAGGATTCAAGAATTATCGTGTTTCATTCCAATGTTTTTCCTTTGTGTTGTGGTTTGTGTGTGTGTGTCTGTGTGTGTGTGTGTGTGTGTGTGTGTGTACACGTGTTTCCTAAAAATACAAATTTACATAACAAAATACATGAATATAATAATCAAAAGGAATAATAAAACTTAGCTCACAAATTTTGCTTCCTTCCTCTCTTCTTTCCTTCTGTTTTTCACTTTTCCTTCCTTCTTTCTTTTCTTCCTTCGTTCCTTCGTTTTCTTCCATCCTTCACTCGACAACATCACAAAGCTGCCATAAAAGAAAACCAGGTAACAAATAAGAAAGCGAATGAATAATACACCAAGAGCAAAGCATTTTTAACCAGCATATTTCCCGGAACGCCGCCACCATGCCACACTGCGAGAAAGGAAAACGAATAAAAAAAGAGAAAAAAAAAAAAAAAACGCAGGGAACGAACTTGAGAAATGTCGTCAACAAGTTAGAACTCGCGCACACACTCACTTCGATTAATGCAGATTGCTTGGGAGAAATTCCAGCCACACCTCGATGCTTCCTCGGAACGAATGATACAAGACACCGAGGGAAATATTCTTAGTTCTAATCTTTCTCGCCCCTCCTGTGATGTACGAGTAATACCTTTTCTCTTGCTTCTGTCACTCCCGCCCTTACTCGCCGACTTGTTGGGTCTGTATTGAAGGGGATGCGCTTCTTCGTCATAGGATAAGCTGTAGGGTTTATCCAGAGAGTGAGGGTGAGAGTGCGGGCTCCGTTGCGTGTTGTAGTGGAAGGGTGTTAGAAAGCTTATAGAAGGGGGGGTAGGTTTTTATTCGTCTTTCACTAGTAATTCTGTCCCTGTTAGAAATATTGCGACACTCAAGTAATCAGTGTTGCGTTGTAGTTTCATCACACTCAGGTTGCGTTAGGTGTAGTTGTGATGTTAATGAAAAAGTGTTCTGGGTATTTATTCTATGTATAAGGATAGTGGATAAAATAAAGGAGAAAATGTGTACCAGTCTGAAAAGAAAGTGAAGAAGAAGAACGGAAGAAAAAAAAAAGAAAAGAACAGAACAAGGACACGAGAAGAAACAAGATGATGTCAAGTAAAAAAAAAGGAGAAAGCGCAAGAGGAGAGAAAAGAAGAAAGAAAGAAGAAAGAAAGAGGAAAGAAAGAAGGGAGAACGAGAGAAAAGAAAAAAAAACAAGGAAAAGAAGAAAGAAAGAAGAGAAGCAAGAGAGCAAACGAGAAGAGACAAGGAGAAATAATAGGAAAAACAAAACCTAGATGCCATGACTAACTTGGTTGCGTGTTCGGGGAAGACTCGGGTGCCGGAGAGTTTACTTTTACTCAAAAATATGAGAGCAAGTTTCGGGGTCGATCGTGGCATGTTTAGCAGCGTCTTGCCTTCGTCCTCTTTGTCTCCTTGGTGTGTGTGTGTGTGTGTGTGTGTGTGTGTGTGTGTGTGTGTGTGTGTGTGTGTGTGTGTGTGTGGGAAGGCGTGCTAATCCTCCTGCTTAAATTCTCGTATGTAAGACGTTTTGTTGTATTTTCTCTCTTTTGTGTGCAAGATATGCATTTTCTTTCTTTTTTATTTAAGGGGTTTATATCCTTCTAGGTTTTGTGGATGGGTAAATAGATGAATTGATGGATGAGTCAATGAGTGATAGAATAGATAGGATAGAAGGGTTAAAAGTTAAATGGACATTTGCTTAGATGAGAAGATTGAGAAACGATAGACAAGTGCATCAATGAATTATCTAATTGAAACCCTGATTACAAGACAGATAAATCGTTGACTGTAAAATAAACTGATGGACATACGGAAAGGTGAATATGAATGTCAATCGAGTTAGATAGATGAATTAATTTACTAATTGATAAATAAATAAATTGACTACGAGGTGAAAATATAGATGAATAAATAGAGTGATTATATAAAATGGAGATATGAATAATTAACTAGCTAGACCAATAGACAGACAGACAAATATAAAAATGAACAGTGAGATAACTAAACAATATGAGAGAAGAAACAGAAAATACAAGCTAAAAATAACCACTCCAAGCTTCATCTGTCCCAAGGTGGCTAGTGGCAAAAAAACAAAGCAGCAGCAAAAAAAAAAAAAAAAAAGAAAAGTTGGGAGTAGACACGAGGATAGAAACAGTATGGATTATGCTGCCAATATCCGAGTAATAATTCACAGGACCATGTAATCGATGCGAATATTTCTCTCAAACATTTTACAAGACGATTTTAAGTTTTATTAGATCTTGTTTGCCGCCACCACCACCATCACTACCACGACTACCACCTTCACCGTCGCCGCCGCCAGCGTGAGTGTGATATTAGGTTCCTTTCCCCTCCATCCTGTGCCGCTGCGGGGCTGAAGCTTCTGATTGATAAGATGGATCGGATTATTACTATTATGATTGCTTATATGACACTCTGGCCCGGAGTGAAGACATTCTGTGGAAATGTTGTAGTGGTAATTGTAATGATGATAATGTTACTGATAGAGATGAAGGTAATGGTGACAATATTGATGGCTGCAGTAATGTTGATAATTGTGATGATGATAATAATGATAATGATAATAATTGTAGTATTAAAAATACAGTAATAATAGAGAGGCGGTGGCGTAATGGATAAGGTGGTGAGCGTAAGATCGGGAAGACGTCCAGGCTTAGGTTCGAATCCCACCACATGGCGCCTTGAATCTTTGTCATTTGTCGAGTGGTTTTAAGTTACCTACATATCATGTCACCATGATACCCAGGTCCCAGGAAGTGTAATTGCCTTAAACCAAAGATGCGCTTGGGTGGTGACATGGACCCTAATATGGGTAACACTATAAATAAAATTGCCTGCGCCGCTAATGGGTATAGAAGCTTCTCATACTATTTAAGTAGACTTACAGGGGCTATAGGCCATAACATTAAAAAATATAAGAAAAAAGTAAATATAGGAAGGAATGTTTAAATAATAGAAACAATATGAACACGATGAAGGGAAATAAACAAAGATTGAAAACAACATGAACGAAAAGGGATAAAAAACAAAACAAAAACATGAGGAACATTGATACCAATAAAGAAAAAAATAATAAACAAAAGTGCAATACGTAATATTTACCAATATCTAACTAATAAATACACAACACAAACACACACATCACACACTCACACACACGAACCTCAGAAAAAAAGAAACTAACATAAAATAATCAATAAACACACACACACACACACACACACGGTAAGCGGCGAGGCAAATGGGCAAGCCTCTTAATGTGTGGCCCGTGTTCACCTAGCAGTAAATAGGTACGAGATGTAACTCAAGGGGTTGTGGCCTCGCTTTCCCGGTGTGTGGAGTGTGTTGTGGTCTGAGTCCTACCCGAATATCGGTCTATGAGCTATCAGCTCGCTCCGTAATGGGGAAGACTGGCTGGCGACCAGCAGGCGACCGAGGTGAATTATACACATACAAACTAGTCCATCACACACAACAAATCCTCAAATCATGTACAACGACAGCAATACAAATCGAATCAATATTTTTTTACCTTTTTTTTGTATTTTTTTTTTTACTGCGTTCCCTCCAGTAAGCCCCCAAATTCTTACATAAACTTTATCATTACTTTACTTCAATTTCCTCTCACATTTCCACCTTCGTCGGTTCGAGTGACACTTTTCGCTTTGCCGCAAAATTCCCCACGTTGCAATATTTCCTCAGGTAGTGAAGGAAGCGAAACCAGGTAGGTGCGGCGAGGGAAGGAAGCGAAGGAAGGAGCAAGAGAGAGCTGGGGAGTGAAGGAGGAAGAAAGAAAAAAAATGAGACTAAAGGAAGCGAGGAGAAAGAAAAAAAAAATCCAGAGAGAGAGAGAGGTGGAATGAGTAAATATAGGAAAGAGATAAAGAACGAAGATGGAAGGGAAAGTATAAGGGTAGAGTGAATGAGGAGAAGGGAAAATTTATCCAGAAAAAGCATGGAATGTAAATAAGAACAGGAAAAAAAGGAAGAATTGAAAACGGAGGATAATTAGAGGTTAAAAAAAGGAAGAGAGTGAATGAGAAAAGAGGTGAAAATAGATTAGGAGAAGGAGAAGGAAGAAAAGTAGAAAAGTGAAGAAGGATGATGGAAAAAAAAACGAAGGATAGGAGGGAGGCTGGAGGCTGGTAGAGAGAGAGAGAGAGAGAGAGAGAGAGAGAGAGAGAGAGAGAGAGAGAGAGAGGAATTGGAGGAATGAACGGTATTTTCCATTTATGCGATGCAGTTTTTATCTATCGTGTACGTCATAAGCTTTTTTTTTCTATATATATTTTTTTGATTATTTGTTTGACTTTTCTCTCATTTTTTGCAAAGGCACTTCATCCTATTTAGTTTTTTTTCTATATATATTTTTGAGTTTTGATTGCACTTTTCTATATTTTCACTTTATTCCCATTTTTTCTGATCCTATTCTTTATGTATTTACTGATAATGTTTTTTTTTTTTTCATTGAATTTATTTTGGGATTTGTTTTCGTCTTATTCTTTGCATAACCTCTATTTTTCCTTCTTTCTTCGAATAGTCGTTATCTATTTTTCCTTTCATTATCTTCAAGGCATTTTTCTTTCTTATTTCTTATTTTTATCTTGCATTCTTTTTAAACAGATCATTCTAATTCTTTTCTATAATTAGCATTGAATTCTTTCACATATTATCTTCTAATCTATCATATTCGTTAAAATCCTCTTCCTCTTTTCCTACACAGCTATTTTCCACTCATTATTATGAATCCTTTTTCATTTTCATATTTTCATCTTATTTCCAGAAGGTGTATTAATTAGCATTTATACACAGGTGATCACTTCGCCTTACCTGTTCAGCGTAAGGGAGGCTCATTAATTGGAGGTACAGGTGAGATTGTGCACCCGTTAATTACATGAGCGCAGGTGTGTTAATGAGGTCCCTGCCATCAGCGGAAGGTGTATTCAGGGAGGGATCATAAACAGGAAAAATGTGATTAGAATAAAGAACTGATTATAGTGATGAGTGGAAAGGCATGAAAACCCTGATCTAATGTACGTACTGAAGGCGATTAGTGAAAATGGAAGCGTGAAATCAGTGTCGTTGTGGAGATAATTAAGTCTTGTTTGTCCATTATGCCGTGGCTTAATCCTCCCTTACTGTGTTCTTGTATCCTTTCATCCTCGTCAGCTTAGAATAATTTGCTTTTATTTTCGATTAGTATTTTAAGCACGCGCAAACGTAAACTAACACACACACACTCTCTCTCTCTCTCTCTCTCTCTCTCTCTCTCTCTCGTTCATATTAAAAGATATGGATATAGTGCAAGAGAGAGAGAGAGAGAGAGAGAGAGAGAGAGAGAGAGAGAGAGAGAGAGAGAGAGAGAGAGAGAGAGAGAGAGAGAGAGAGAGAGAGAGAGAGAGAGAGAGAGAGAGAGAGAGAGAGAGAATAAAACCGGAACAATTTTCTCTCTAGTAGTTACCAAATACGAAAATAAAAGTTTCTTCACAAATAAGAAATAGAACGAAAAAATGATCAGTAGATGAACCAAAGAGTCACAAATAAAGAAAGATACAAGCAGGGACTTATTTAATGAGACACGTGGAAAACTCTCTCTCTCTCTCTCTCTCTCTCTCTCTCTCTCTCTCTCTCTCCTGTTCATTATCCCCTTACATTTAGCAGTCACAGATGGATATACCGCCGCGCCCCTGATCCCTGATTATACACCTGATACTCGCAGGTAAATCAGGGAGGTAATTAAGCGCAGGTATCAGGTAAAGCCAGGTGTGGAACTGCTGGACTTGTGAAACGTTTATGATGTTTATGATGTTCTGGGTGCGGAGTATGGAAACGTTTGTGGAGGTGGAGGTGGTGGTGGTGGTGGTGGTATTAGTGGTGGTGTATTTGTTGTCCTTGTTGTGGTGGTGGTGAATGTCAAAGTGGTAATGTTTTGGTGTTGGTAATGGAAGTAGTGGTAATGATAATGATAGTTGTTACTCTTGTTGTTGTTGTTCTTGTTGTTGTTGTTGGTGGTGGTGGTGGTGATGCATTAGTGGTATTAGAGCTGTAATGTTTGTGGTGTTGTTTTGGGTATGGTGGAAACTGTGGTGATGACAGTGGTGGTGGTGGGGGTGGTGGTGAATGTTAGGTCTATAATGTTTATGGCCTTGATGTTGGTTATGTTGGTAGTTGATGTTGATGGTGGTCAAGGTGATGGGACTGTGGTAATAAAGATAATGGAGGTTGTGAAGATGGTAATAAATTTTGTAGAGCGGATAGTTAATGGTGGAGGAGGTCGAGTAGAGATGATAGCGTGCACCGAAAATAGACAAATAAAACAATAACTTTCTTGTAGAGCATTCATTCATTCATCTAGCGTTACTTTACATAAGCTAACTAAGTCAAACCATACCTAATGAAACCAAACCAAGCCAAACCAAAGTAGATTGATATTAACCTAATGTAATATAACCATACTGTAACCTAACCAAACAAAACAAAACCTAACCTAATCTAACCTAACCTACTGCAATATAACCATAATGTGACCTAACCTAACCTAACCAAACCTGACATTTTCTTAGCTTACTGTACCTAACCTAACCTAACCAAACCACACCAAACTTAACCTAATGTAACCTAACCATGACCTAACATAACGGAACCTAACCTAACCTAGCCTGACATTTTCCTAGCTTAACGTACCTGGCTTAATCTGACTAACGTTCCACCCCACCAAAGAAAACATAACTTCTAACTTACCTTAACCTGCCACGCCCCACTATGTATACTAAAATTAATCCTTGCACACATTTGATTAACCTCTTCACTACTATGGCACGTTTACATGCTTATTCTACTTACTGTATGGTGATTTTATACAGCTTCAGAAATTTATGTGGGGATGAAAATAGCGATGATTCTGGGCATTAATCTTCTAACCTCCATACACCTTTCCTAATGCAAATTAAATCGTTTAATCATACTAAAAACTCATGGTAACAATGCATCCCAGTACTGAAAAGGGTTTAAGAGTACCAAGCACAAGTAAGCAATCATATCAATACAAGTAAAGGTTTGCCATGATGCGTTTCCTTGGCCTGAATACCTATACACCTACCTTCTCCCTCGCGCTGCTTCCTGTGCGGCTAAGCTCAAGTCCAGTAATGCCCCGTGATCCTTCCAGACTAATCCCACACAATAGCCTTCGTATACCTTGCCCTCTCTTGTAAATCTTCGCCTTTCCTTTCCCTCTCGCTCCTCTCGCTCCTCTCCCTCTTCCCATCTCTCAGGTCGCCCTCTCTGCCTCTCCCTCCGTAGTGATTAATAATCTATATTCATTATTTACCCATGAGATATATGTCCCATCCTCATCCTTTATCTCAGGCACTTTTATTCTCTCAGCTCTCCGTCCTTCAGTAGATTCATTACCTGGTACTTGTTGGCGTTTTGATTTAGTGATTTGAACGTCTTCGTCATTGTTGTCTGGTAATTATTATTCTTTTCTTTTCTTTTTTATGTTTGATTTGTATAACTAATTTAGGAATCGATGCTTGCTTTTTTTTTTTTTGTGTTCATTTGTCTTACCGCCATGTTGCTTTCCTTTACCTCGAAACATTCACTACAGCAACAAAAATAAACATCTGGTACATTTTTCTTCCTTATTTGTTCTTTCACGTTACCGTTGTGTAGCATTGATCTTACCTCTGAACATTCACTTGCTTTCAAATCTCATCTTTTCGCGCGCTAAGTAAGTCTGGCACCAACTGCTGTCATTGGGATAGTAATTGCGTGTGTGCGTGCGTGTGCGTGCGTGTGCGTGCGTGCGAGGTGTTAGCATGACTCGGGCTCCAGGAAAAACCTCAACGATGGCCTTAAGCAGCGACAGGAATCAGTCCACGCCCTTCTGAGTCCTCGCATGATACCTTCTGACGGGAAAATTGCTGGGTTGCCGTGACCTTCAGTAGACTAATGAGTGGGATTTTGTGCCTCCTGCGGTGCCTCTGTTGTGTGAAAATGTGTAAAAATGTTCACAACTTCTCGGTCCTCTGTTCTGCTTCGTGTTTTATGACGTGTGTGTTTATGTGACGTGGTTTAGTACGTGGTGTGTTTTACTGTGTGTTTTATCGTGTTATTATTAAAGGTTATAGTTGTTTTAGTTACGTGTACAGATTTAAATGGTTGTTTGTTAGAGGGATGATTAGTTTGTCGTCAATTCATTTACCTACCCACTCGTAAAGGGAGAAAAATGAAAGGTGTTATATTAATTCATGTAGGTGTTATTTATTTTTTTTATTTTTTTACCTCGTGTGTACCTGTTTCATTTGAGTGTGTTGGCATGTGTCAGGCAGTAAGCTGCAAACACACACACACAGACACACACACACACACACACACACACACACACACACACACACACACACACACACACACACACACACACACACATCACAACTCATCATGTGTGTTACAAAATATGATGTGTGACAGGAAATGATGCCGCTGTATTTATTTTGCATTCATCTATTAATATTATATCAGTTCATTTTGATCGTTCTCGTTTGATTTAGATTCATGTTCAGCCACTGCCTCCCCTCACTTCCCTCACTCCCCTCACTCATTATTCTCTTCCTTTATTATTGCGCCTCATTTCTCCTCTCCTCCTCCTCTTACTCTTTCTAACTCAATCCTTTGTTTACCTTTCCCGACATTGTAACCGTTTCTTCATTCCTTACATTGTGTATATATATATATATATATATATATATATATATATATATATATATATATATATATATATATATATATATATATATATATATATATATATATATCTTTCATTCTTAAATCATTCCTCTCTATGTTCACTCCGAAAAATTCAGCTATTTCTCACTCATTCCCCTCTTATTCATTCTTCCTCCCTCATTTCTCATTCCTATTCATTTCCGTCCGTCATTCTCAGATCATTACATTCTCCCTCATTCCTCTCGTCTTTTCTTCATTTTCCACAAAACCCCAATCATTTCTCCCTCGCTTCTCTTTATTTCTCCCTCCATTTCATGCCACCCTCTCCTCATCGTGTAATATCCCTTGTTCCTAGCTCCCTCATCCCTCATCCCTCCCCTTCCTTCTTTCACCATCCCTTTCCTACCTCTCCCTCTCACTTTCCTTCCCTTTCACCTCTTATCACTCTCCTCCACCTTCCCTTCTCCTCACTTCCACCCTTCTCCTGCTCCCTTTTCCCCCCTCTCGCTCTCCTCCACCACCCCCTTCAAAGGACAGATGGAGGGAGTGGCGACAAGGCCGACCATTCCGCGGCTTTCGGTAACAGATAGCGTCTTTAGAAGCATTATAGCCCGCCAGTCGACCCTGTCTCTCTCTCTCTCTCTCTCTCTCTCTCTCTCTCTCTCTGGGGATGTGTGTGGGCTAGTAGTTTTTGACTGCTGGGATGAAATTAATCAAGAGTATTGTGGGTTTGGATGTGAGGGACGAGAATTAGGTGAATTAGGAGGAGAATGGAGAGGAAGAGGAAGTTAGTGTGGGAGTAGGAGGAGAAGCAGTAGCAGGAGAAAATTTGTTTCCTATTCAGAACACGTAACTTCATGTATAATTTTTACGATTGATTTACTTGATTAATTAACAGCGATAGGAGAGAGAGAGAGAGAGAGAGAGAGAGAGAGAGAGAGAGAGAGAGAGAGAGAGAGAGAGAGAGAGCTGGCAGGCTTTAATGAATTATTTATGAGTGAGTTACCGTTAGTTCCTTGGCTGATGACTTGACTGACTGACAGACAGACTGACTGACTGACTGGCTGGCTGCCTGTCTGATTAATTGATTGACTGACGGATTGATTTTTAACGCAACTTATTGCTACTTAACCTAAACTAACCTTTATGTTTTTACTGGAACGTTTATCTACACACACTATTTTAACCATTTCATTGCTACACGTTCTTTTCTCATAACTCCGTGCAACTCTTTTTGATATTAGAACATGTTCATTAGTTCTGAAGCCATATTTAATTTTTTTTTTATGTTTCTTGTACCTCTCCACGCAAACTATATTTTTGCATACCTCTGAATGTTATCTGTTAACGACCATACCAATGATTATATTAATTGCACTAAACGTAGTTGTAATCTTTATTTTACGTAAGACTGGTTCTGGATAAGGCAGTACACAATTGGTAAAATAGGTTCACTGAAGGTTCCAGTTTCTCTAGAGCCAAAGTTTTAGGAGTGTGTTGAAAGTTCCCTTTTGAAACAGTTCAGGGAGAAAGGTATGTCCCGAAGAAGTGGACACAACAAGGTGACACTGTGACTCACCGTGACACCGCTGACGTAACTCAACAGCCTTTCATTTTATCTACTCTGTTTCTCTACACTATATATTTCCTCTTATATATTCCCTTTTCAAGTGTCTTTTATTCACCATACTATCAAACTATTTTTACCATCAATATTTTAATCCGCAACCTTTTCCTGCTTTGAATGTTTAGCAGCAGCGCCGTATGACCAAGATATTTCGACGTCAATAATGTCATGTATCAGCAAGCAAAACATGTGCTGATCTGCAGCTGAAACATGGAGAAGGAGAGGGAGGGAGATAGGCAGGCAGGAGGGCGATTGGGAGGCAGGTGGGAGAGAAGGAGAAGGGAAGAGAGGGAGGCAGCAGGAGGGAGGGTTGGATTAGGGAAGGTTGGATGGATGGGTGGAGAGAAGGGAGAATCATCGACTGAAGACCAATGGCAGTGTTTGCGTCACCATTCCTCTCTAGAACACCTCCAAAACACACACACACACACACACACACACACACACACACACACACACACACACACACACACACACACACACACACCTAAAGAAAAAATAAATGTTTTGAGACAACAGCGAAACGTGGGAGGTAAGATAAAAGGGAGGAGAGGTAAAGAGAGAGAGAGAGAGAGAGAGAGAGAGAGAGAGAGAGAGAGAGAGAGAGAGAGAGAGAGAGAGAGAGAGAGAGAGAGAGAGAGAGAGAGAGAGAGAGGAAAAATGATCACATAAAAGCTAAAGTACAGCTGGACTTTGAAAGAGAGAGAGAGAGAGAGAGAGAGAGAGAGAGAGAGAGAGAGAGAGAGAGAGAGAGAGAGAGAGAGAGACTGACAAACACACTCAAAGCCACAAATTCAGGGAGCTAAACTAGGCTTCCTCGGAGTTTCCCAGACAACTCAGCGTTTCTCTTGAAAACTGTTTACTTCTCCTTTGCATTTACAAGTCGTGCAATATTCAGTCTTCTCATTACTGCTCCTGCTTTCGTCTCCCTCCCTCACTGCTGCTACCCCTGTCACTGTCTTTGTCTCTCCTACTCATACCTCCCCGTCTCTCTGTCTCTGTCTCTATTTCTTTATAAACTGGCATATCATAATTATGAAAGTGAGGTGTTATTTCGTAAAGTATACACAGGCATTATACAAGTATACGTTATTATATTCCTTAATTTAGCGAATAGACGTAAAAAAGTGAAGTGAAAAAAAAGATATATTTTTTATTTATTATTTTATTCAATTTTTCGTGTAGATGTAATTAGGTGATGAGAGAGAGAGAGAGAGAGAGAGAGAGAGAGAGAGAGAGAGTGTGTGTGTGTGTGTGTTGGTTTTATAAATGATTTCATTATGATTATCCTCCTTGTCTTCGTGTTGTGTTCGCATGCATGAATGTTCCTGTTGCGTGCCGCGTCGTTTTTCGTTCCTTTTTACCCGCGAGGAAGGGAGGGAGGGAGGGAGGGAACTGTTACTGAAAGAAAAGAAAACTGAAAAAAAAAAAAAAACAGGAAAGATAAAGAACACGTGTGGCAGAACTGAGCAGAATATAAATGCGTAGTATACATGTTTACGCGTGTGTGTGTGTGTGTGTGTGTGTGTGTGTGTGTGTGTGGAGGCAGCAATGCGTACCGTCATTAATGGAGGGCTGCTATTATAATGATATGCGTACGTGTTCGTGTGTGTGTGTGTGTGTGTGTGTGTGTGTGTGTGTGTGTGTGTGTGTGTTTATGTATCAGTGGTTTTCATGTATATGGTACGAGGACAGTCATGTGTACCATTGCTAAAGGGGAGGGAAGTGTACCATAATAACAGTGTGCATACGTGTGTGTGTGTGTGTGTGTGTGTGTGTGTGTGTGTGTGTGTGTGTGTGTGTGTGTGTGTGTGTGGCTTCTTCCCTGCTGTCGCGTACGCAATAGACAGTCTTGTGCACCATCGCTAAGGGGAACTCTGCTATAATAATAACGAGGTCAATCCTCTACTTGTGACCTATTTATGCACCTTAATTACTGTTTACCTGCCCTTCTGGCCGTGCCCCGAGTCCTGCCAGGGGTTATGACGAAGCAGCACCAGCAGGAGGAGAAGGAAGAGGTGGAGGAGTAGGAGGAGGAGAAAAGAATAGAAGTAGGAGGGAAGAAGACATGAAGGATGAGCTGTAGTGCCGTGTAAACATCAGAGCTCCAAGACAACATATTATTTCATATTTTCAAGTGTAAAGAGATGGTCCAGCAGGGAATTCTGTCTGGAGGTTCTTGTCAAGGTAAGGAGGGAGTGAGGGGGTGTGGAGGGGCAAGGAGGAGCTTGGAGCGGAGCTGGGAGCTGTATTATGGCGTCAGTTGGCAGGTTGGCACGTCTCTGCTGTCCTAATGATGTTCTCGTTGCTTGTGAGTGTTGCGCGAGGCGATATTGAAGTGCGTGGTAAGAGTCTTCGATGTGTTTCCTTAAGGTGGAGATGCGTAAGAGGATGGACTTAAAGTGTCTGATACGTGAAATAGTGTGCTAATGGTCTGAAAGGAGATGTGTATATAAGTTTCTAGAGGATTGCATGTTTATTTATATTACAGCTGATTTTTACTTTGCGTGGGTGTCGGTAGTGGTAGTGGTGGTGGTGGTGGTGGTGGTGATGATTTGTGTAAGTTTGCTTATGATTACTAGTTTATTGCCTTCTTTTATTGAAGTTGTCATTACTTTAAGGTCAAAGTGGTTTTAAAAAAAATTACCTTTATTTTTCCCCTTCGTTTCAAAATACAGCAAATGAAGATCTGACTGATTTCTTCTGTGATGTGAAATGTTGCGAATAGTGTAAATTAACTTAATGAAGTGAACTGTATAAAGGATTGAACGTACATTTACGCTGGTAGTTTTCGCTAGGAGGAAATTGTTGATTCGTTTAAGAGTAAATAAACTTATACCAATTTAAATTTGCCAGTACGTTAACAATACTACAGGTGAAATTAACTCCTTCAGTACTAGGACACATTTTTTACCTTGAGATCTGTGTACGATTAGATCATTTTTATTGACATTACGAAGGTTCTATGGAGGTCAGAAGATTAATGACCACAGTCTTCACTAGTTTAATACCCCACAAGAGTTTCTGAAGCTGTAGAAAACCACCAAATAGCAAGCAAAATGAACACGGAAACGTGTCCTGGTACTGAATAAGGTTAATATCTTCTCTATATGACTCGCAAAATGACGTTAATTAAGCTGATTAAAAAGTAAGCACAATTACTATTTTCTTTCCAGGAGGGTTGGGAGCAGAGTACCCTTGCGTAAGTGAGGCGGCTGCTCTCCCCCCGTGCATCATTCGAGCCTCTCCTCTTGCACTCTCTCCCTTCACGTTCACCAGGAGATAAATCAATATAATTACACCCACGGGCAAGATTCGTAGCGCTGGACTAGAGTAGGTAGCGGGGAAGGTGGTGGTGGTGGTGGTGGAAGGTGGTGCTGGTGGTGGTGGTGAGGTGGATCTGGGGTGTTTAGTGCGGCCTGGCAGGTGGATTTCCAGGGAAGCTGTGGCGTTTCATTTTTCCCGGTGGATAAAAATATGATAGTGAATTTTTTTTTTTAGTTATTCATTATTTTTTTTTTTATTAAGGTTTTCGTTATTATTTTTTAGTTTCTTTTTCCAAGTTACAGTATTTTATTCCTCCAGGTAGATGAAATGGAATGTACTGGATAGTCATATTTAGTTTCCATTTATTTTTCTTTGTGTATGAAGTTTTATAACATTTTTTTTCTTTTATTCAGTTTTGGTTTGGCGAGGGAAAACATTACAGTATTCTAGCATAGTTTCATTCTCTCTCTCTCTCTCTCTCTCTCTCTCTCTCTCTCTCTCTCTCTCTGTGTGTGTGTGTGTGTGTGTGTGTGTGTGTCAGTGGCTGTCAAATAAAAGTGACTGGTTAGAATTGCCAAGATGACGAAGAAAAAGCACCGACGGAATCATATACACGTAATTGGTGGTGACTTTTATCCTTTACTTTTCTTTGCACATGTATTTTTATCATTTTTTTTTGTTATTGTGGCTTGGCGATCGAAAATATTACTGTGTCGAGTATATTTTCCATTCCCATTTTCTATTTTTTTTTCTTTCCTCTCAGTGACAGTAAGACAAGAGTGATGACACAGAACTATGAGCTTGACAGGGAAGATGCACTGATGGACCTGATTAAGTGGTTCCCTGGCCGGCCGCTAATGGTGGGCTCGTCCCTCTGCGGCTCCCTTGAGTGGCCGGATTATCCCCGTGACCCGCAAATACCAGTGTGTCATTCCATCCATTAGTTACGCTGTTCTGCCATAAAGCGAGACTCGTGTTTGGACAGACAGACAAGATGGACAGACTGTGTGTAGTTAAGGTAGTAAAGACAAAGAAAACGGTTTATGAGATCAGATTATAAGGATAGACTCGTATATATTTATCAGTAACCAATGAACCGAAGCGTGGATTGTTTTTCTCATATTAGTAATTAAAAGTCAACCTTTTCATTATATCAAATTACCAATGAGTCTCACATAATGTCAGCAGTGAGCAGTGAACGGCCCGCACAACACCTGAATTAATTAAAGGGGCAATGAATAAGAGTGGAGAGTATCAACAGGTCTCCTTTTTTTTTTTTTAATTCGTGTTCCCTCCCACACCACGAAGCCTTGAAGCCTCCACAGAATTTACTAAATATTAAATGATCTCCACCAGGTAAAAGGTAAATCATCACTGATCCCTCTGTTACGGACACTGATGTAATTACGCTTATTGTTAGCAACACATGATTGTAGAAAAAATATATACATTTTGTGAGAGGAAAGAGAGAGGCTCAAAAATAAGCACTCGTTAATCTTCGTACTTCATGAAAAATATTTCGAGTTGTACGTCACGCATGGTGTGTGTGTGTGTGTGTGTGTGTGTGAGAGAGAGAGAGAGAGAGAGAGAGAGAGAGAGAGAGCGCACTTGCTGGTGTATACTTTCATCTGGTGTACCTACATGGAATAATATACATGTAGGGTAATGTTGAAGGAGTGTATGCATTTTTCTGAGCTGGATTAAATGCTTTTGTGTTGTGTATATCAAAAGTAATAAAAGCGTATCTGACGCACAAAAAGTAAGGTCGAGGCGGGAAGTGCAAACGTGAAGTAAGTAACGGTAGTGTTTAATGAACGCGGAGGTGCAAGAGAAACGCCTCGTCGTAAAGTGTTCCGATGGGACGACAGATAGCGGAGGGGAGACGAAGCTTCAGTAAATCAGGTGTAACAATGTCATGAGTGAATGAGGAAAGCATTCAGATGCTCTCCATTCATCACCCGTCACTCCTGTATAACACCTAACCTAACCTAACTTATGGAACAGTTTAGGCGATGCGGGAGGTGAGGTAGTGTCGGTAAAAGAAATTCTCTGAGCGTAGAATGAAAATCAGTATTCATAAACACTGGCTTATAAAGGACTATTCTCAAAAGTCTAGATAATTAGTTAGTGCCTCGTACTATTTTAAGTAATTAATGACGCCAGATCCTTGTTGAACTGTCGCCATGATAATGAAAGCACCACTTGAATAACAGTCTCTACCACTATAACCGGTCAAAAGTTACACGGAAATAAGTTACGTAGAGGCGGCAATGCATTGACGGTCCGTGGCAAAATAACTTGATTGATGACTCCCCAGAAAACTTATGGATCAATGTAAAAACAGTAACGTTTAAGCTCATTTCCGTGATTGTCACATTTGTTTCCTTACTTTGTACTAGTTTTCAGCGAGCAAGAGAAGTGAGGAGTAGAATTTAGAGTAGAAATGGGCGAGAGTATCCATTAGATTTGGGGTACGCGGCAACTCTCGGGGGGGTATGTTGAGTGGTCAGGTGGAAGACTTGTGGTAAGGAGGGGATGGGTGATGAGGCGGGGAGAGAATGTAGTGAATGCAGTGAATGTTCTCCAACAATGTCAAAATGGTAATGCTTCTTAAAAACTTTCTCCCTAACATAAGTGGTTATTTCGGTTACCTTTCTCAGTGCGCTATGTTATCTGCGTCTGTCTGAGTTCAGGAGAGTGCTTCGGTAAGTGGGTGGTGTTCAGAACTGCGTAACAAGATGGTCATTCTCTTCTGGGACTCAACTTTTCTCTCAAGTTAACAGTCAGAGCCAGCCCAGACCATTTTATTTATGTGGTCTTATTTATGTGGGTGAGCGACCTTGCCGTGGCCGCCCGTGACCCTCGCGTGCACGTGTGGCAGGTGGTAGAAGCCGTGCCCACAACCACAACCTTGTCCCGGGGCGGCGTGGTGAGGGCGGCGGCCGGTAGGTGGTGCTGGGAGCCACTCCGCCGCCGCAGCCCGAGTCTCGCCTCTCTCACAGGTCAGTGTGGATTCCCACTTCGCGCGGAAGGGTCTGTGTCGGTCGCGGGCTCATCTGTGTGCTAGTGTGTGGATACGTGGCCGTGTGTGCGGTGTTTGCTCTCGCCAGTGCCAGTTGACTAGGCTCGACGGTCACCATGAGGAAGGCCCGCGCCAGTGGATACCTGCCCGGGATACTGTTGCTCCTGTTCACCGTGATTACAGGTGTGTTTTATTGAAGGTTTAGACTGGACGCTGCTGTTCTGCCCCACATCTACCGTCGCTCACTCGTTCCTCCCTCCTCATCCTTCCTCCTCCCCCACCCCTTGGTATAGCATGGGGAAAAAAGGTGAAAAATGCAAACACAATCATCAACACACACCCACACCCTGACAGATCACGTTGTTCTTAGCTACCTGTCATTTGCAGGCGTGGAAATTGAGCACCTGTATGTAGATTGGCAGTGTGTGTGTGTGTGTGTGTGTGTGTGTGTGTGTGTGTGTGTGTGTGTGTGTGTGTGTGTGTGTGTGTGTGTGTGTGTGTGTGTGTGTGTGTGTGTGTGCGTGCGTGCGTGCATTCGTGTGTGTGTGTGTGTGTGTGTTTGTGTATGTATGTGTGTA
Organism: Portunus trituberculatus; assembly: GCF_017591435.1. NCBI lineage: Eukaryota > Metazoa > Arthropoda > Malacostraca > Decapoda > Portunidae > Portunus > Portunus trituberculatus. The sequence continues at coordinate 5,282,801 of NC_059286.1, forward strand.
GTGCGTGCATTCGTGTGTGTGTGTGTGTGCGTGCGTGCGTGTGTGCGTGCGTGCGTGCGTGTGTGTGTGTGTGTGTGTGTGTGTGTGTGTGTGTGTGTGTAGTCGTTACTGTTTGTCATATGTGGCAAGACAGGTCACCAGGTCATGCTAGGTCATGTTTTGACAGTGACCTACGTTGGTTTGTCTGATCTTAAATAGAGAGAGAGAGAGAGAGAGAGAGAGATGGATGTTTATTGTGTGTGTGTGTGTGTGTGTGTGTGTGTGTGTGTGTGTGTGTGTGTGTACTGATGTGGAATGTAACAACATATCTTTGTGAATACTTAAGAGCTGGTGTTGATTAGGTAATTTATTGCCTGCAGCTTATTCTTCCTTCTTTTTTTGTAATACATAATCTAGTTATCAGGTTTCACTGGTGTTTTGTTGCTGTCTTGCACTTGTCTCGTCAACTCAGCCATAGCGATTCTCCTGTTGCTTGTTGCTGGCCGCTGTGTGTGTGTGTGTGTGTGTGTGTGTGTGTGTGTGTGTTGTGCTGTTATCCTTGGTGCTGAATCTTATATCGTGCTAAATTGTTGTTATCTAATGATGTGTTGTTGATTTGATGTGTTATTATGACGTGTTGATGTTCTTGGAGTGCTGATTTAATGAATTACGTGTTACTGTGTTACCTGTGTTATCTTGTGTTGACTGTGATGAGTATTGCTGACTCTGTGGTGTTACATACTGCTGACTGGCTGTGATACTGTGTTGGCATATTGTATTATTGTGGTATATCGCTGTGAATTGTACTGTTATGCTGATCTCTGGTACTGATTGATGCATTGTGGTGTTCTGTTGTATTTGAGTCCTGTATGAACCCTGAAATCCGTTCCTTTGTGGCTTGAGGGAGTGCATAACTGGTTTGATTGTCCGGCAGGTAATTTGTAGCCCCTTATCACCTAAGTACAGTCTGGCTTCCTAGGGAGTCTCGCCCTTTGATGACGAAAAGAGGCGCTATTTCGTGGAATCTTTGTGCATGGCCACCAAACCTCCAGCGGCGGTGAACTGCGATGATTTACGAGTGTGGCAATTGCAGCGTCATCAGTGATTCTGCGCCGCTGGACACCCCTCTCTTGTTATGCCTCTGTAATGTCTCCTCCATCCCACTCTGCGTTATAATTCATGCATTCCCATTTTCTTTACTTTTTTTCCCCGTTTCTTTTACTCCCCCTCTCTCGTTTGCTCCATTTTTTGCTTCTCTCTTTCCCTCTCTCTCTTTCCCGGCGGTGATGTTTCTTTTTGCAGAGCCAAATATAGGAGGTTGTGTGGCGGGTTTCGCACTGACGAGCTATTCTTCTGTTCCCGAACATTGGGCTTCTCCCTCGCGCCCTCACACCTCCAACGGCGGAAACGTGGCCTTTTTCTCGCCGGATATTGCATTTGTGAGGCTCTGTGGCCGGAATATTTTGGAGACGCGTTCTCTTCAATATTTCTTTGTTTTCCTCACCGTCAGATCAAACTTGAGTGTTACAGAGAGAGAGAGAGAGAGAGAGAGAGAGAGAGAGAGAGAGAGAGAGAGAGAGAGTACACACGTGAAGATCAGCTACTCTAGCTAGTTCTGAGATGGATTAAATTACCTAACCGAGCTTAGCCTAACTTAACGTTGTTTGCCCTAATCTAACCCCGCCCTATGAAATAAAAGAAACAGACGGAGACAAGGAGGAGAGAGGGAGGGAGGGGAGGGGTTAAGTGTGTGTGTGTGTGTGTGTGTGTGTGTGTGTGTTATGAGAATGCGTTCTTGCAGTGCGGGCGGAGGGAGCTGTGGAGGCATTCTAGGGATATTTTAGACACACTTGCGGGACGTATTGCCTGGAGCGTCGCTGATATTGGACATTCCTCATCACGGGGCATTTAGCGCTCGTGTGGCGCGGCGTGTGTGCCTGTTAGTGTGTTTGGCCATTTTGTCGCTGAGGGCAGGGCGTGGGACGGGTCATGGCTGCAAGTGGGATATTAAGGCGAGAAGATTGACTGTGTGATAGGGGTCGTTAGCACACACACACACACACACACACACACACACACACACAAGCCGTTTTCCGTGATGTTGTCCGGTCCATGTGTTTTGTCTCGTTTTGTTCGGTGTTTCGCTTCTTGTTTGACAGTCATGGAGAGAGAGAAAAAAAAAAAAAACACTTCCTCTTTTGTTTATTCAGTTTTATTATGTTGTTATTCTCCTTTATTGTCTTGTTTTTTTAATAGTTTCTCTTAAGTCTTTGTCGTAGAGGGGAGATGTATTAAAATGATCATATTCTAGCTTATTTTTTTATAGTTATCGCTAAACACGGAGATGCATCAGATAAAGAAAATGGGGCGGTAACGAGATGGAGTCGGAAAAAAGCTGCCCACACAAATGTTTTCTTTTCATAATACACTACCACTGGAGCATCACGTTGTTTTACACAGATGACGTGCAGATGATGGAAAGCACACACACACACACACACACACACACACACACACACACACTCAGACCAACAAAAATCCCACATATTTGGATAGACAGACGAACAGACAGGCGAACAGACACACAGACAAGGGAGTGACAGACTAACATGCAGATAGGCGACGAATCAGTATTGAGACAGTAACAAGATAGACAAGTGAACGGCACCCACTGATGGAGATAGACAGGTGGCTGGGCTGACAGGAGGAGCACCGGGCCACACCTGCGGACAGAGGACAGGGCACAGGGAACAGGCGCACGCATCACGGGACAGGGACGGCTCGGGAGTACAGGGCGCTGATAACGGAGGCCTAATCATGATAATTTCCAGCGCTACTAATGACGATGAATGGTGAGTGTGACATGTGAGCAGGAGGTGGTGATGGATGAGGCAGTGGTGGTGGTGGAGGTGAGGGTGGTGGTGCCTCACGCCTCTCTCCCTCCTCTCCCTCCCTCACCCTCACCATCATTCATCATCGCATGGCTGCCTTGTCCCTCACTCTTCATTATAACTTATTTTTCCTCACCTCCCCAATCGCAGTCACTTTTCATGCTATTTCGACTGTTTTGTTTATTCTTCATCTCGTGACTGCTGGCGTGATGGCTTGCTATTGTCATGCAAACTGCCTTAGATCGATACTCGTGTTGCGTAACGATATAACATAAGCTTTAATTCATGACGCCATTCATCTGAAGGAATAAAACTTTCCTTATTCATTTTTTTTCTCGCGTCGTGACGCGTGTTTGTTAGTGAAGACTGAACACTATCATGCAAACCGTCCTAAGATCGATAACTGCGTGGCTTAACTGTGTAATTTGAACCCTAATTGTTTACCTTGTGGTGGTTTCCTTCTCTTGTGTGTCACTTCATGGCGAGTGGCGGGAGGCGAGGCGAGCGGCTGGCAAGGGAGAGGAGAGGGAAGGGAGGGAGGGAGGGAGGGCTTGTTTGTGCTGTGTCTGGCTGCCTTCCCTTAGCGCGATACGTCCGGGCCGGCGAGGAGAGGCAGTGGCGGGAGGGAGGATGGGAGGACAAGGCAGGACGGGGTAGGAGCAAGAGAGTGAGGCACTGGTAGTAGCAGGCACTCAGGTAGAGGGAAGTGACAGCAGTTCCCTTGGGTTGAGTCCTCTTTCATTCTCTCTTCTGTCTCTCATCTGTCCCGTACTAGCACATGTAACATTTCGAAGTCACTCTCTCGCCACGCCTATCGCTGCCAATCCACTCGCTGGTTGATATATGAATCCCGAGAGTCTAGTCCTGGTTTCGAGTTTCCATCAACCTCTCGTCCCCTCGTGGTGCTTCCCGGCGCGAGCTTCAGGTGTCGTTCACGGGTCGTGGTTCAGGGCGCTCACCTCAGACTGCAAGGGACAGAATTGAGGCAAGACTGGTGGCGGGATCTGTATCTCTGCCTTTGAATCTTTCCTTGTATCTTTTCTCATACATAGAACTGAGGGTGACAGTGTATCTCCTTTTGATTTATTTTTCCTCTCTATCTCTCTCCTCATATAGGGAACGAAATGTAAGTGTATGTCTTTCTATGTATCTGTTCTTGTATCTATCCTCACAATTGGTCTAATCTCCCCTTCATCCATAGTCCTACCTTTCCACACACTGGCCTCACACCTGCCCTTTTCTGCGTGTTCCCCTTTCCGCTATCATAATATTATTCCATCTCCTCTTTCTCCTACAGTGTCCATGGTCACATACATCATCCTTGCCGTCCTGTTTCTTCTCACTGGCCTCCTATATTCTCCTCCCATACGCTCCCCCTCCGTGTTCATCGTCCTCGTTATCATCTTTATTTATCATACTCCTTCCCTGCTGTCCCCTACACGTTTCCTTCATGTCTGTCGTCCCTATCGCCTCCCTCTGTCCCCTCTCTGTCCTGGACGTGTTCCTTTCCTCTACATCGTCTTTATCTTACCTTCAACCGGCTCCTCTCTTCTCGCAGGCCTTTCACCCACGCTCATATTTTCGCTCCCACATATCATCGTCCTCCACCGTAGTAGTGTACCCACCTGTGGCCATTTTTCTTCCGGCCAGCAGCTCTCTTAGGCTCTCCCAATCTTTCCCCGCCACCTGGTCTTTCTCCTAAGCACGGCGTGAGGAGGAAAACTGTGCCACTGTGCCAAAGGTAATGAGGAAGGAAGGAAGGGAAGGAGGGAAAGGAGGAAAGGAGGCCGCCTACGGAATGTTATGCCCTTACTTGGGTGTTGTCACGCAGGTGTAAGTTAAGATGTGGTCCAGGTTGCCAGATGCTACTGCTGGTGTCATTTCTCTCTCTCTCTCTCTCTCTCTCTCTCTCTCTCTCTCTCTCTCTCTCTCTCTCTGTCTGTCTGTCTGTGTGTGTGTGTGTGTGTGTGTGTGTGTGTGTGTGTGTGTGTGTGTGTGTGTGTGTGCTTCGGTTTCTCTCAATGTCATTTTGGATTTTTTCGGACTCTTGACTAAAGGTTACGTGGGAAAGTGGGATATTAAGTCATCATCTTGCTTGGTAATTTTCATGTACTTACTTTTATTTTGCATCTAAACTAATTATACAAAGGAAAAATGGAGCAATGTCATTCTTTTGCTGCTGCACTGATAATCTTGTCTATCAATTCTGTTCGTTTTCTTGGTTCCTTCACTAATTTTAGACGAAAACTCGGGTGTTATCTGATATTTTTAGCAGATACTTTTATGCCATTTTTTGTTTATGTACTTTTCTGTTGATAAGCTATAATCTTTGCAGAAGACTTGCGTGTTACGTGAAGTTTTGGTGTTAGTTTAACCTTGTAAGACCAGTTGAGTAAGCTGGTTCTATTCTTAGTATACCCATTATTTAAGAAGGAAGGGCATGAATACAATCAAATAAAGCTTTTCTTAAATTACCCGTTATTTAAATACACAAGAATGTAGTGAGCCGGCCAACACAGGGGAGCTTCTGTCAACCATTTATCACTCTCAACCATAAATCTATCTAATGTCCTCTTTTAAGCTTTATTTTCTTTATTTTCACTACCCAACCACGAACTTCTAATCCTGTTCAGTGCTTCACACATTCTTGTTTGCAGATTTGTTCGACATATTCAAAACCCATTTCATTCACCAACTCTTATTACAGACATGCAAACTTTGATACATTTACTCCACAACGCCACGACATTCAGAACATAGGTATGAGATTCCCACAAAGAGAAATACACCTGTTGCAGTTTCATGTATCGCCGGGAACATCATAATCAGCAGTAACGTAAGCCTCCCCTGTGCATTTTCCAACTTAATTATCTTTGTGTGCATTCCGTTCATCATTTTCTTTGTTATCGCGGAACCAATTATAGAAGAGGAGGCCTTGATGATAACCACGTTCTTAGTTGTTTCCTAAAGCGGGGTTATAATGGCAAGCACACACGCAGTATCCACTCCCGCCCTTGAATGTGGTAGGCGGCAAGCATAGTAAATGAAGCTTGAAATAACGTGTATTGTTCCTCGCCTTTGTCTCACGTGCTTTGATGCATGGTAAAGATTAGGGTAATACCAGAATAATACAAGGAAATTTTAGATTCGTTTTGGTGTTTTAGTGGAAATTTGATAGACTGCAGTTGCTCATACAAGGACATGGCATCTTTACACACACACACACACACACACACACACACACACACACACACAAGACGTATAATGATAGTCCCTTCCACTAACACATGCACAGTAACGTACATACACAGTTCTCATGTGCGTGTTCGTGAGTTGATGGTACCCGTGAATGGCAGGTCAGTGTGGGCGTGGAGGGGCGGAATTTGGCGGTTGTGTGCAGGTGTGTTCAGGTAAAGGCGATAATAACGACCATTGGAATACGTGAAGGCGAGGGCAGTGGTGAGCCTCGCGTGACCCGCCGCCCCAGTGTAAATAAGGGTGCTTTAGACCACTGCAAATCGCCTCGACTGTATTACACCTCTGGCGGGGAAAGAGTAGCTGTTTTCCGAGACATTATGGGTCCAACTGGGTCATGCTGTCTTACCTTCCTGTGATTCTGTGGAGTTTTGTGTGTTAGAGAGAGAGAGAGAGAGAGAGAGAGAGAGAGAGAGTACTATACCCAGGCGTCTTTCCCCTCATGAGGCTTTATGTTGCGCTGTTTGCCAGAATTTTCTTGCCGGGTAATGATGCGTCAGGAAGAGGAAAGCAAGGTGTGGAATGAAGCTATTATGTCCCTGTTTTTTTTAAGTCTTTTCTTTACTCTCCCGCCCTGTGCAAGTCTGTAAGCCTGAAGAAGGAAGATAAAGACAAGACTGGTGGGAGAACTAAATTTTCTTGTTTGTATATAGATATGAAGTGTTACGTTTTGGTGTCTTCGTAATAACAGCGAAAAAAAAAAAGTTGTACGCATTTATCCATGATTTATCCGTGAAACTCTACATTGCTATACTGAAGGCGAGAAACCAGCCACAACTCCAATGTGTTCTGGTTTGTCTCTCAGTATTCATCACTTGATCAGCTAATTGTCTCCTCATCGAATTAAGAGAATTGAACCCTTTGAGTACCATGCTACGCTTCCATATCAATTTTGTTTACTATTTAGTGATTCTAGACAGCGTCAGCAACTTATGTGGAGGATTAAACAAAAAAAGACTGTTGCCATTAATCTTTTGACCTACATAGACCCTTCGCAATGTCAATAAAATAGTCTTATCGTATATAAATCTCAAGGTAAAAATGGATCCCAGTATTGAAGGGGTAAGAATAAGGCAAAATTTTGATTACTGTTTGAGTGGGAACCGTATGTTACATAACTGCTGATCGTGACTTTGGTGGTGATGGTGGTGGTGGTGGTGGTGATGGTGATGGTGATGATGGTGATGGTGGTGGTGGTGGTGCCGACACAATGAACAGCGTAACGTATGAGTAAAGTGGTGATGGTGTGCCTCCCTCCGCTCCCCTTCCCCTTCCCCTTCCCCTCGTCCTCAGGGACCCTTCATTTTACGGTTTATGTATATCTAATGGCTCCCTCGAGGGCCTCGCTCTTTGTTTTAAGCTGATGTTATTCTCTTTCTTCGACTATTACGACCACCTTAGTTGCTGTTCTTATATTACTACTACTACTACTACTACTTCTACTACTATTAATACTAATACTACTAATACTAGTGGTAGTGGTACTGCTGCTGCTGCTGCTGCTACTGAGTCATCCATCTATTGATATTGTTGTTACTATTACTATTACTCCCTTACTGTTGTACTATTTTTACATCAACAACAGTAGAAAGGTATTACTACTACTACGACTACTGCTACTACTACTACTACTACTACTACTACTACTACTACTACTACTACTACTACTACTACTACTACTACTACTACTACTACTACTACTACTACTACTACTACTACTACTACTACTACTACTACTACTACTACTACTACTACTACTACTGCCACTACTACTACTTCTACTATTACTACTTGTACTGGTAGTGATGGTGGTGGTGGTGCTGCTGCTTCTGCTTCTGCTTCTCCTCCTCCTCCTCCTCCTCCTGCTCCTGCTCCCTCCTCCTGCTCCTGCTCCTGCTCCTGCTCCTGCTCCTCCTCCTCCTCCTCCTCCTCCTCCTCCTCCTCCTCCTCCTCCTCCTCCTCCTGCTACTACTACTACTACTACTACTACTACTACTAGTATTAGTACAACCACCACCTCCGTAACCTGCCACCATTTCTACAACTAGCAGTACGCGTTTACGAGCAGTTCTGTTTGAGCATTGAAAACATACAATGGTGCGCGCCGCGTCTGGAACACGTCTGGCACACAGCATGCTTGGTCCTGAGAGGCGTCGGGAAAATATACTGTGAGCCAATTCATCAGCATTCATTCCCCGGGTAACAGATGTGTGTTTGCTGTACCGAGGTGCCAGCGCCGCACAGCAAGGCCCCGCGTCGCCGGACAAAGAAATTAAGCATCAGTTTGTTGCTCAGAAATGCTTTGTTGCGCCGCTGTCAGAGGGAGTAAAATGTTTTCGTGGGAGACTATTGGCATTTTGGAGCCCCGGTTCTCCTGGGTTTTGTTTGTGCGAAATTTGCCTCTCGCGTGCTTCGCCGGACGAGGTTTGGCAGTGGTGGTTGTGGTGGTGATGTAAGTGGGGATAGTAGTAGTGGTTGTGATGGTATTAGCAATAGTAGTAGTGGTGGTGGTGTAAATGGGGATAGTAGTAGTAGTAGTGGTTGTGATGGTAATAGCAATAGTGGTGGTGGTGGTAATGCAAGTGGGGATAGTAGTAGTAGTTGTGATGGTAGTTGCAATAGTAGTAGTGGTAGTGGTGGTGATGTAGGTAGCAATAGTAGTAGTGGTTGTGATGGTAGCAGCAATAGTAGTGGTGGTGGTGATGTAGTTAGGAATAGTAGTAGTGGTTATGTTAGTAGTAGCAATAGTAGTGGTGGTGGTGGTGGTGGTGATGTAGGTAGGTGGTTGTGATGGTAGTAGCAATAGTAGTGGTGGTGGTGGTGGTGGTGGTGGTGATGTAGGTAGGTGGTTGTGGTGGTAGTAGCAATAGTAGTGGTGGTGCTGGTGGTGGTGATCTCATTTTCTTTATCTTTCACTTGCTACTTCCAGCTAATTACTCAAATCTTTTACTCCTATTCTCAAATGTTTCTATCTCTCATTTACTCATTCACTCACTCACTACGTTCACAGTTAGTCATTCCTTCTTATACCAATCATTCAGAAAAAAAATATATCCCATCCATTTATATATTTTTATTAGCACCAAGTACTTTCTTTTCACTTCACTCATTCACCTACAGTATCATCCACAAACTAATCTTTCCTATACACACTCTTCACTCTACTACTCTCATACGTCTCTATTCTCACCCTTACAATACCTCCTCGAGCCAATATTCTATAGTGTTCTGTGTATTCCTTGTTTGTCCTATCGCCCTACCTACGCTTCTCTCAGTCAAGCTCATATATGCAATGTAGTTCCTTTCCTCCTCAATATCTTGGCATCTGTTTTCTTTCTTCTTTGTGTTTCCTACTGTTGTTTCTCTCGTAGGCATAGTTCACACTTCAGTATCCCGTGTCTTCATCTGTTCAGTTTAGATAATATTGTGTTTATATCAGCCACGTAAAGATTGACATAACAGCTGTGGTTTGCCCTTCTTTTGTGTTCCCTTACGTTTCTCTCTCCAGCGTGTGAATCTCCAGGTAATCAATCAGCTGGAAAGGTGAATTAGTTAAGTGTCTTGGGGTTCAGGAAATGGTTGGCTGTTCCTGCTTTTATCTACGTTTTTTATTTTTTTTTTATTTTCGTTAGTATCAAAGTGGACTCTCTTTCTCTTTCTCTCTCCCTTTCTCTCTCTCTCCCTCTTGCTCTCGCTCTCGCTCTCGGTCAAGGTCACATCGCACTTTAAGAAAATACAGGCACGGTGTGAAAGAAAATGGGGTAAGGAGTAAATGTTTTAACGCGCATCGTAAATAAGGTCTGATAAACGTGGAAAATGTGGTGCGAGGCGGTAAACTCCTCCCTCACTTAGCCGTCAGTGTGAAAGGTGTACGCTGGGGCCGGGAAGATACACGCACGCACACACACACACACACACACACACACACACACACACACACACACACACACACACACACACCAACGTTTAGGTTAAAAAATAAAAGTAAATAAAGAAAAGGTAAATATAGAATGATAAAAGAATGATACCCAACCGAGATGCATAAACTATCATTATAAAATTCAATAAAAACCATGAATTTGAAGTACAGTAGAGGGCTAAAAGAAAATACACAAGCCGATGTAAAGGAATAAGGAGGAAGAAAATTATGTATTGATGAAAGAGAAGAAAATTGAAAATAATGGATATAAATAGTAAAAAAAAAAAACGAACTGCAAAAATAGGTAACACAAACTTAAAGGGACGCGAAGTAGATG
>NC_059286.1:5295681-5305681 GCF_017591435.1 Portunus trituberculatus
GAGAGAATGAATTATAAAAGGGGTAATGTATCTGTCACCTTTCATGTTCACTCCAATTGATCATAATCTTCGTCTGGTTAGGGTTAGTTATATTTTGCTCTTCCTCCTCCTCCTCTCTGGTTAGGGTTAGTTATATTTTGCTCTTCCTCCTCCTCCTCATCATCATCCTCATCCTCCTCCTTCTCCTCCTCCTCCTCCTCCTCCTCCTCCTCTATTCCATTTCCTATTCTACTTCTCTTACTTTACATTTTAACATGGGGCAGGTTATCACAATCCGCATCAAAAGAGTCCAAGGTTTCAGATATGTTCTTCTTTTGTGTTCACTTGTGTTCCTCCTGCCGCAGCCGAGAGGTCTTGTGTGTCCAGGTGTCGTGGTGTGTCAGTGTCAAATGCAGGTCAGGTCACTAGAACCGCCAGACTCATCCAGAACCATCATTCGTAATTGTTCGGGTAATTATGTCATGTGCTTTTGTTGATTCCGGTGGTGGTGGTGGTGGTGGTGGTGGTTTGTGGATCAAGTTCATGCGCTGTTTGTATATATTTTTTATTTTTTGTTTTGTGTTTTTCTTGGTGTGTTTTCTTGTTTCGCCTATCAAGATTAATTTTCTTTTTTCGGGAACTAATTTTGGTCGTACATTTTCCACTTATTTTTCATTTATTCATTTTTTTTCCATATCCTGCTCATGTTTCCCTTCTTATTGATGGGAGCTCTTAGTTTTAATTTCTCATCTCATCACTATTTTTTTTTCACTTGATGCTGTGTGTGCTATCTTTTTTCTTCATTATTCATCAATCATCCAGTTCTTTTCATTTTGTCGTGGGGTGAGTTCGGAGGCTTTGTCAGAGAGGGGAGAAATTGGTTTTAGTTTTTTTCCTTTTTTTTTTTTTTTAATTGGCGCACACTTTAATGATATTTCCGTTAGCTACATAAAAGTAAGTATGTATGTATATGTAGATGTACAGTGTGTGGGTAGGTGTTGACACGTTTCTGGTCGGCACGTTTGAAAAAATGGTTAATAGTGTTTTTGAGTGTGTATTAACTTAGGTAATAACAACTCGTAGAAAAGGCGCGTGTGGGGAATATTGATGCTGTGGGTGTGTGTGGGAGTGAGGAGGGGGTGTGGACATTAGCATATACTTAGCATGGAGGGAGAAGCAGGGTAATGGTGCTGTTGTTACATGGGAGACGGATGGGAGGTGTTAGTGGCGTGTGGGAAGCGTGCCGGCAGTGGTGCTGGTTATGGTCGTCAGGTAGAAAATGTGGAGTAATGAGAAAAGTATGTGGAGTGTGGATAGACTTTTAACTCCACTTCTGAACGCATTCCACTAATAACAGTCAACACAAAAACAACAAATAAAGCTCTTTAATAGCACTGTAATAACTAACCAACACTTGGCTGACTGATACTTACACATTATTATTTTACTATCCTTCAAGTGACTAGCTAATAATTATACATACATTTACTAATATTTCACTATCTAACACTATTCTTTCAGCTCTGGATAATCCTTTAGGTCATTTCCCTTATGGACTGGCGCCTCTGTGTTTATGTTCTCTTTTCTTGTAGGCCTAGTTCAATACCTATTACATAAAAAAAATGACTGACTGGGTGAGTGAGTGAGTGACTGACTGACTGACTGACTGGCTGACTATATAACTGACTGATTAACTGACTAACTCTCCTACTAACCAATGAAATTCACAAATACGACGAAGCCAAAGCTGTAGTAAGTCTTTTTATCCACCATGGTCGAAGTCCTCTATCCCATCCATCCATCCTGCTCCACTTTTTTGCTCCCCCCATCTCTTCCATCCCTCTCTCCTTCCCTTCATCAGCCATAAGTACCGTGACAAACTACTAACAGCTGTTGATTACTCTGGCGGAAAGCTTAATGATCAGTAATTAGCCACTTCTACAGGATTTAACTCCCTCCTTCCCTTCCTGCCCATTCCCTTCCTCTCTCTCTTTCTCTTTCTCTCTCTCTCTCTCTCTCTCTCTCTCTCTCTCTCTCTCTCTCTCTCTCTCTCTCTCTCTCTCTCTCTCTCTCTCTCTCTTACTTTCGGCCTACTTTCCTCCACCCGTGAGTCTAATGGAGTTTTTTTTCCTTTCACTTTTTTTATTTTTTATTTGTGTAGATTTTATTTCGTAAAGATTGAGGTGTTGATTTGCTCAGTGTTAATTGTTAGTGGTCTCCTCCTCCTCCTCCTCCTCCTCCTCCTCCTCCTCCTCCTCCTCCTCCTCCTACTACTACTACTACTACTACTACTACTACTACTACTACTACTACTGTCAATGTATTCGGTAGTATAAAAAAAGTCTAATATTTTTACCATGCAAAACAGAGCTTCCATTGTCTTTAATGCTTCAGATTATAACTTTTTTTTGTTATCAGAATATATTAGAATCACCAAGGCTATTTTTTGTTTAAATAATTTTTGGTGCGAATAGTTTAATTGTGATCATCCTTGCAATGTATTATGATTATTATTTCTTTTTTTTTAGTTCTCGTCCTTATCTTCTTCCTTGTAACTTTTCACAGTTTTCATCGTAATCAACTTTTTTTTTCTTTTACATAAATGTCTTTTTTTCCCTCTTTTTTTGTATTTCTTCCTAGTCATCCTCTTTTTTTTTATACCCTTGTTCCTTTTTGTCATCCTCATACACCTTGTCGTACTCCTACTTCACCTTATTTTTATCCTTAATCCTAAATCGTCTCCATCTTGCTTTTTTTTCATCTGGATTTTTTTTCGTCAATGACCTTTATTTCCTTGTCCTCTTCTTCCTCGTCCTCCTGTACTGCTTTTCCATGTTTTCATCGCAAGAGATTTTTATCCATATATCCTACATCGTCTCCATCTTTCTCTATTTTTTTTTATTTATCTGTATTTTTCTCGTCAATCTCTTTTATTTCATCATCCTCTTCTTCCTCGTCCTCCGATGGTGCTTTTTCCATGTTTTCATCGCTACCTCCTGCATCGTCTTCATCCTCCTCATCGTCCTTCTCCTCCACCTCATCATCATCGTTTTCATCACACCACCACCGCCACCACCGCCACCACCACTCACCCGACACGGGACATAATGTTCGTGCCGCGGCAGCAGTTTAGCGCAGGTTGGAAAACGAAATTATTAATCATCTTAAAAGCTTCTGAATACACGGTTTATAGCGGCGCTCAGTGACAGAAATTGTTGCGATGGTGGGGGTTGATTGTAGTGGTGGTGGTGGTGGTGGAGGTGGAGGTGGTCGTGGTGGTGGTGGTGGTGTGTTACCCAGATGAGGTGTGGGATTGTGGTGGTGGTGGTGGTGGTTAGGAAGGGGAGAGGAGGGGAGGGGAGATGGTTAGTGTGAAATGTGGTGTGATTTGTGATCTGGCCTGGTTTTATGTGGTATATGGTGGGATATTCTCTCTCTCTCTCTCTCTCTCTCTCTCTCTCTCTCTCTCTCTCTCTCTCTCTCTCTCTCTCTCTCTCTCTCTCTCTCTCTAGCATACCAAGTTTATACACATATACGTAACTTACACATGTATATGTATAGGCATATGTATTGTTAACTGAATTACATCGTATTTCTATCTATTGTCAATCATTCAATCAGAAAATTAATTCTTGAAGCAATTAATTAATCAATGAATTTTTCTCCTTTCCAGGTATTGTGAAATGGCGTTATCTACAGAATGGTGCTTCTGTGTGCTGGGATAAGGTGCAGTGCATTGTCTTCACTGTATTATAGAGTGTGATAGTGACAGATTATGTGGTCTTGTTAGGTATTGCTGTATCTTGTATTGTGGTGTGGTGTTGTGTGATGTGTTTGTTTTATGTAAGAGGAAACAAGTGGCCAAGGACAACAACGATTTAGAAAAAAGGCCCATTCAGTTACCAGTCCCCATAAAGGTCTGATACAGTTAGCCAAAAGAAAGAAATAAATGTTTTGAGATCCCCCTCGTGAAGAAAGTCAAGTCATAGAATGATGGAAATACAGACACAGGTAGGGAGTTCCAGAGATTACCAGAGAAAGATGTGAATGATTGGTGGTGTCATTTTGTCTCCTTTTGTATTTCTAGAGCATGGTGACAAATTATATAGTTAAGTTAGCTATTACCGTAGATGTGATGGAAATTTTAAGTACAGACACAGGTAGGGAGTTCCAGAAATTACCAGAGAAAGATGTGAATGATTGGTGGTGTCATTTCGTCTCCCACCGTATTTTTAGAGCATGGTGACATATCATAAGGTTATGTTAGGTATTGCTCTATCTCGTCTTGTGGTGTGTTGCTTTATTGTGGTGAAATTTGAGTATTTTCCTTTCTTTAATCTTTTTGGTGAGACAATTACTGGGTTTTCCTTCCCTGAATTTGTTTTTCCCCTTGGTCTGCCTCCCCTGTGCATAAAGAAGTGTTCTCCGTGGTGGTGGTGGTGGTGGTGGTGGTGGTGTGGTGGTGTGGTGAGCAATGCAGGGGTGGATAGTGTATAGTGTTGTGTGGTGTAGTGTAGTGAAATATTGTGATTACTTGTACATTGCCCCTCGTCTCACCTGTGTGTCATGATACCTTGAATTAATCGTGATCAATTGCCATGTGTCTTCTTCTTCCTCCACCTCCTTCTCCTCCTCCTCCTCCTCCTCCTCCTCCTGGTCTTCCTTCGTGACTCTACTTACTATGTTAATGTATCCAATTTCTCTTCCTCTTCCCACTTTATTATCTCCTTTCTCAGTCCCTCATTTACACACATTCGTTTAAGGGAGAGTAATTAGTGCAGTTTGTGAGGAGGGTGACACTACTCTGATTCTATATTCTGCTGATTTTTCTTCTCCTCTCACATTTATTTTCGTCTTTGTACTTGCAGTTTCTCTCTCCTTTACTCTCGCCCTTCTTTACGTATTCACTTTACTGTCTTACTCCATCTTTCGCTTTTATTTGGACCATTTTCTATTCTACTTTCTGTTTATCGTTATTCTTTTATCTCATTATCCATTTTCTTTGATCCACTGTACTTTTTCCCTCTCCTCCTTTCGTCTTCTCATTATCTTTTCTTTTTATCTACTGTGTCCCCTTCCTGTCTTATCTATCTTCCTTCCCATGTCATTTTTTAGGTATTTTATTTCATTATCTATTTTCCTTTCCTTCGTCTCTTCATTATCGTTTTTTTTTTGTATACCTACAGTGCCCTTTATCTTCTCTTTGTTTAATATGACGTATAATTTTGCATCTCTCTTACCATCCCTTCTCTTCTTTTTTCTTCCCTTCCATTTTCCAGGTTTTTTACTCCTCTTCTGTATCATTTTTTTCTTTATCTGCTCCCCCATTTTCTTTTATCTTTGTTGTGTATGCTTTATATCAATAGTTCAATGTATCATTCTACATTTCTTCATTCTTATTTTTCCGTATTATCTATCAGGTTGTGTTCTCTTTACTTTTAAAATTTCATCGTCTTTTTTTTTTTAAATCAATTGACAGTTTTGCAATTTTTTCCTCTTATTCTTTCCTTTCCTTTTCTTCTACCAAATTTCCTGCTTCCTTTCCTTCTACCCTGCTCTCCTCCATCTTCCTCCCTTCCCTCCCTCTCCCCTCCCGGCCCGTAAAAGACAGGAAATAGGGAATCAATATCGGAGAAGGTGACTGGATACGTGTTTTATTGCACTCAAATTGTCTTTACTCTTCATAATGAGGCTCTTAATGCTGTCTTTATCGTCCCCTGCTCCTTTCCCACCGTGATGCTCTCTGTCCCCTAACCCGCAACAGTCAGCAGAATTCGATGCTTTATTGTTTTCCAGTACGATTTTTAGTAGGTTTCAATCGTCTGTAGATGGTGCTGGATGCTTTCTTAACGACATTTGGATCCATAAATGCAGATTCATCCTGAACTAGCGATACAGAGCTGTGCACATAGAGAGAGAGAGAGAGAGAGAGAGAGAGAGAGAGAGAGAGAGAGAGAGAGAGAGAGAGAGAGAGAGAGAGAGAGAGAGAGAGGTACTTGTGATATTTAAACTCACAGCGCTATAACCTTGATTGCCATTAATTTTTCATGCTCTGTCAATCTACCTCACATTTTTCAAGGACAGTCTTGTTCCAGGACAGCAGACTTTTCTAAATGCTCTCGTCAGTTTGGAAGAAGCAGCGCTATTGTTAATCGGCTAGCAACCTTTTAAATATATTTTTTCGCCTATTCTACGTTGAAAAGAACAAATGCGACCAACAACACGAGGCAAATCAGTAAAAAGAATTAGATCCCTTGTGGTAAGATATTTAAAGGTTCACCGATTTATCTCCTCTCCCTCCTCTTCATCATCATCCTCTTTTCTAGTTAGCCTGTAGATGCAAAATGCAGTATTATAAATATGCAAACACTTTTTATTTTCTTTCTCTCTCGGTCTCTCCTCACTCTTTATTCCTTTTACTTGGAGTGACGCGGAAATGCTTTTATTTTTACATTTATTTTATGGTTTGAGGACTGACGACTCGGGTTTGCGTAAATGTATTCTGGCGACTTGGTGTCAGAAAAAAAGTGAGATAGAGCTTAAAAGGTTAGCGCGAGAGAGGGAGAGTTGAGTGTGGTGGTAAAAAAGTAAATATCACCCAAACCCGCATTACTTCCACTTGACTTGCAGGAGGAGAGGGAGATAGAGAGATGTTTGAAGTCAGTATGATTTTTTTAACCCTCTGATTAGAATGTTAAGGGAAAAGATTAGAGTGATTTCCAAAGGCACCGATGACAGGTAATGATTTCCAAAGGCACCGATGACAGGTAATGATTTCCAAAGGCACCGATGACAGGTAATGTAGGGTATAGTTCGTGTAATCTGCGGCTGGATCTTGCTGCTCTTGTTGGTGATTATACTCAACGTTATATATTTTTGCTCAGTTAATCTTAATCTTTCTAGCATTAGCATTGGACGAGTCAGAGACAGGATAAGAGTTGTGGAGGATAAGCTTCGAACTCATTAAAAAGAGAATAGTAATAATGAAATAATAATTTGCTTGATATGGAATGAAAGTGATGTTTCCTTCTCAAACTCGTTAAATTTGTCCAGTGCAGCACAAAATGACGAAAAAAATTATGCAAAAACTGTTTTTATTTCTTTTCAACCGTGATACAAAGAGGATAGGAAAACATTTCTAGGAATACTAAAACTAATAAAGACAATTTAAAGTATTTTTTTCTATATAGTAAATAACATTGTTTGTCTCCCCTCGAGAATCTGAACCCAATATTGTACACGAGGATAGCATCACGGCAACTATTGCGTCTCACTGTCAAGAACACAGTAAACTTCCCCAACGTTAATCATCTCTTGGGGTGCACGTGGCCTGTCTAATAAACAGCAGGTAAACACTCCACCTGTCCATTAGCTTCCCTCATGAGGACCTGCTGCCTATCTGCTGTTCATCCTCTCTCCTTTACCACCTCCTCCTGACATTTTCCTGATATTCTTCCTCCTATATTATGTTTTTCTCCCTCCTCATCCTAGTTCCTTTCTCCCTCCTTTTCCTCCATCCTTCCTTCTTCCTCTTCCTTCATCCTTTCTCCCACCTTTTCGTCCATCTTCTCTCCATCCTCTTCCTCAACTCTTTCTCCCTTCCCTTCGTCCATCTTTTCTCCCTCCTCTTCCTTAACCCTTTCTCCCTCTTCTTCAACCCTTTCTCCCTCCTCTTCCACCTCCTCTTCGTCATTCCTACCCTCATTATCCTCCTGCACCCCTTGCTTTGTGACACACCTCTATTGCATCTCTAGAGTTGCCAACCTTGTCACAAAGACCTGTCCTCTCTCTTCTTTCACACGTATCTCTCTGGTGAATATCTCCTCTCTCTCTCTCTCTCTCTCTCTCTCTCTCTCTCTCTCTCTCTCTCTCTCTCTCTCTCTCTCTCTCTCTCTCTCTCTCTCTCTCTCTCTCTCTCTCTCTCTCTCTCTCTTTCTCGCTTTCAGGCAGTCACTTATTTCCATTCATTTTCCATCTCTATCAGCACAGCTCGACTCTCACTATTTTTACGAGAGATCCGATTTTTTTTTCTCTCTCTCTCTCTCTCTCTCTCTCTCTCTCTCTCTCTCTCTAACAAGCCCTGCATTTCCACGTTCCCTCACCCTTCCTCCTCTCTCTCTCTCTTTCTCCCTCCCTTTCTCCCTCTCTCCCTCCCTAGCCTACATTTCTACTGCATTTCTGCACTCCCTCGCTCCTCTCTCCCTCTCTTCCCCTCTCTCCCCATCGCGTCGGGTCTCTGCTTGGCATATCAACGAGGGAGACGAACCCAGTTGAAGTTCATTTTATTTTTCAATCGCATTTCACCAACTGCATGCGCTGACCGAACCTCACGCCCTTGATATTCACGCGGGCTTCCTTCCTGCCCCGGCATAAATAACGGGGACTATTTCTGTTTTTTTTGTTTTTTTTATAGCAGTGCCACATTTCCAGTAGACTTGTGGTGGGGAGCTGTAGGGAAGTGTTCTAATGAAAAGTGTGCATGTGTGTAGCCTTGTCTTCCCTGGTTACTTTTTTCTTATTCATTTTCTTTCTATCTTTTTTACTTTTTTGTATGTGCGTGATTCTTATTCAACCGCAGCTACTCTGACATTCCACACTTTGCTATTCATTGTTTTCGTAGTCTTCATATCTCTCTCTCTCTCTCTCTCTCTCTCTCTCTCTCTCTCTCTCTCTCTCTCTCTCTCTCTCTCTCTCCGCTGTTTCTATATTTTTCTTCTGTTCTAGTTCCTGGTTTTTTTTTCTTGGGTTTTTGCCTTTTTTTGCTGAGGATTTTTCTTTTGTATGCACTTTAAACTCTCTCTCTCTCTCTCTCTCTCTCTCTCTCTCTCTCTCTCTCTCTCTCTCTCTCTCTCTCTCTCTCTCTCTCTCTCTCTCTCGTAGTTGTAACATGAAGGCTCGAACATGGCCAGAGTGTCCATATCAGAGGCCATTACAGTAGAGAGAGAGAGAGAGAGAGAGAGAGAGAGAATAGACTATTTGCATAATAATCTTATCTTAAAATGGGAATTAAATATTGAAAAAAAGAAAAGAAGTGAAGCAAGAAAAGAATATGATTAACAACACTTGAGAGAGAGAGAGAGAGAGAGAGAGAGAGAGAGAGAGAGAGAGAGAGAGAGAGAGAGAGAGAGAGAGAGAGAGAGAGAGAGATTCATTACCCTCAGGAAAAAGAAGTGAGATAACAATTGACATCACAAGAAGTAAAAACAACTGTGGGCGGTGTTGGACCCGGCTCACGACACCCTTAGCGGACTGCTGCAGGCGAAGCGGTAGAAGGAAATGGGAGGAACAGCCCCCCACTCTCGCCCTCTTCTCCGTATAAACACTTGACTTTATGTGGTGTTCCCGTCACGCCACGACCCCTTCAGCCGCCGCACTCCCCGGACGCAGAACCATCTCGAGGCCGGAGTCGTCGAATGCGCTCGTGCAGGGTCGTAAAGTCAGCATGAGGTGTCGTAGTGAGTCGCCGCGCGCCTCTGCGATGGTCACAAATGGAGTCATTCCACTGGCAGTCACTTGCGCCGGGAGGGTGAACTTGGAGATACCAGTGATGGGAGGTGTCGCTGTCCTCCCCTGTGGTCCCTGTCTTCATGCTCCCCAGGCTTGACTGCATGAAAGACCTGCACTTCGGTCTCCCCATTCTTGTGTTTTGAAGTTTGTTTTATCTATGTCACTAATTCTTCTCAGTTTTCATCGTAAGTGAAACATGTTTATCGAAATTCGCTTCAGGTCTCCCTTCACTTTTTCCTTTTTTAGTCCTCCTCTCTCGGTGATTGGGAGGTGTTGCTGTCCTCCCCTTGTCCTTCCCTGTGGTCCCTGTTCTCATGTTTCCCCGGCGTGACTTAATGAAAGACCAGCAGTTTGGTCTCCCCATTCTTGTGTTTAGAAATTTTGTTTTATCTTTGTCCCTAATTTTTCTCCGTTTTCATCGCTAGTGATACATGCTTATTGGAATTCGCTTCAGGTTTTCCTCCACTTTTTCCTTGTCTTACTCCTCTTCCAGTGACTGCATGAGATACCACTT
>NC_059286.1:5310681-5353181 GCF_017591435.1 Portunus trituberculatus
TTTGAAGCGAGGTGTTTGCAGATGACCCACGTGTAGTTTTACCATGTGCACCTGAGTTAAGCCTAAGCTCTTGAGCCTTTTTATGTTTTAATTTTATTTCACTCTTGCTCTACTCTGCCGGTTTGCATTTTGTCGTGAAATTTCGTTGTATTTTACTTGTGTTATTTTCCCGAGGCCCGCCTGATGCTTTTTCTCTTTTATCGTCCAGTGTTTTGTTGCGTTTTATGTTCGAGAAGCGGAACGAAGCGCACCTGATCTTGTTCGCCTCTTCTTTCATAACACACACGGTCCGCAAAGTCTCCTGTCGGGGTAAAACCATGCTCTCCTATCATTCTTTGTACTGCGGTACTAAAACACCTCATTATTCCTTTCCATGTTCATTCCTCATTGCTTTCTCTGTAGTGTGCGTGGTGATGTGTTAGGAATCTGAAACACTATATCCTTTCCATCTTCCATCTTTTTTTTTTCGTGTGTTGCTTTTCGTGGTATGTTTGATAGTGTTGTGAATCTGAAACACACATCCTTTCATACACATTTTTATCCCCTTCAGTTTTATGACGCGTTTTTTTATTCATTCTGGTTACTATTTAGTGATTTTCCACACCTTCAGAAACGTATGTGGGGGATTAGAATAGTGAAAACTCTGGCCGTTAATCATCTGATCTCCATAAACCCTTCCTAATGTCAATAAAATGGTCTAATCGTACACAAATATCAAGGTAAAATGTGTCCCAGTATTGAAGGGGTTAAGCACTGGTATCAGAAAGGCCTTTTGTTTTGTGTTACTTTTTGAGGTGTGTGATAATAAGTTAAGGATCTGATACACACACCTCTTGTGCTCTCTATTTTACCTTTCCTTTGATGCTGTTCTCAGTGTGTTTGGAATCTGAAGTATATCTTTCACATACCTTCCTTTTTTTTTATCGTTTGCTGCTCTTCAAAGTGTCCTGATTCGTGTATTAGGAGTCACGAAAATCACTCTCCCGAACTTATCGCACACCTGATGTTCCTCTTTCCTCCTTGTTTTCTCCGCGGCTCTGCTTCCTCCTCTCCTTCCCAAGCTGTGGTGGCGAGGTAAAAGAAGGCACCCTCAACCTCCTCAGGCCAAGCACCATCAGCCGTCAAGCCCTGGATACTAAAACAGGACATCAGCTTCCTTCCTCTTGACATGGAACGTAACGACGGAGTTTTGTGACGCCCAAATTCCGCAAGCCTCTCCCGCTCCTCTCTACTCAGGTCGTCAGTAACCCCAGCAGGACACGCCACTCCCATGCACGACGCCCACCAGCCACAAGACGCTGTAAGGCCCATTCCCTTGTTGTCGTTTTTTTTCCTCCTTCAGCCTCTCCTTCTGTGCCTGTACCTTTCCCTCCCTTCTGAGTTTAGAGCAGCGACAAATATATCCCGACAACCCCACCTGTTTGTTCCCCTCCTCCCCCATCCACGCCCTCCCTCCGCGGACAGAGCAGTAGGGAAGCAGTTCACCCTAGTGTGTGTCGGAGAGAAGCATGTACCTCTCCCCTCCTCTCCCTCTCACTACCCTCCTCTCTCCCCGGTGCCCTTCCCCATATCTCCAGTCTATCCGGGCCCCACCTCTCCGCCCCTCGCCTCCGCACAATAACACTGCTGAGATACGCGCTCTGCCGCTGACTGAACAGGTCCCCAAGGGCGTCGCTCACTGGCGGGGCTGTAAACGCCACGCCGTAGACTGGGGAGTGTCTTTTTTGTGTTGTGTTGTGTGTGTTGGCTTTCAGTTCTCAGCGGAGGACACCAGGGAGAAAACTCTACACACTTTTTTTCTCTCGTAAGACTAGAAATAAACAATGGATATAAAAACTTGGCTGTCTTGTACTGTGCACTCTTTCCGGTGGCGTAATGAGTGGGAGGGTTGTGTAGAGGAGGAAAGTTAAAAGTAGATGGTGTATGCTTTACTCTCCATCCTACTCTTGGAATTTGTGTTGATAAATTGAACATTACTGGAGAAAAGGGAGCATATGATTATCAACAAATGAATGAATAAAAAATGCAAATAAAACACGCAGAACACAAATGTTATAGAAGAAATATACATCACCGTTTTCTGTGGCCTTTATATTCACCATATTACCGACAAAAACTTTCTCATAACCACAACATTTTAGTTATCTACATTATTTGATATAGTCCCTTAAATAGCATCTAGACAAATAAAGTAGAAGAATAGAACCATCTCTTCTCTGTCCATGCAAAATATCTCTATACTTATCAGTCAAGAAAACCACAACAATAAAGCTGAAAGTTGATAGGATGAAGTACACGATTACTAAAGACACATCCCCTTTAATAACGTGCCCTTCCCCCTTAGTCCTTCAATTGAAATAAATACATAAGGGAAGTAGGCTGCCTGTTTATGGGTATCGACAGTACCTCCAATATTTATTACCTGTAGTTTTCAGGTGGGGAGAATAACGTGTGGAGAATAATGTGTTAGCGCCGCATTTTGAAGTTAATGATTAGGTTTATTTTGAGTGTATTCTTGTAGGCCTAAGGAGAGAGAGAGGAGAGAGAGAGAGAGTATGAGTGTGTGTATAAACGAATTCATAACTGATTTGACACACGCTTTGAGTCCCTGAGCCGCATTATCGAAGCAGAGTGGTTGTGTTACGTTGTGTAGCTTCGTTCAGGACTTGATGCTCTGGGACGTGGGATGCCTCGACTCGCTGTTGCTTCGAATATTGGTCTTCCAATCCGTGTATTGAACAAGGAAACAAAGGGAAATATAAATGTCCAAATTCAGAAGTTTTTTTTTTCTTTTGTGTGTGTGTTTCTCTATATTTTCAGATTTTGCAGGGAAAAAAATATGGTCTAATAAGTTTCCTGATATTTTTTTTCTAGTGTTAAAAATTCAAAGGAAAAACACAGAGAGAGAGAGAGAGAGAGAGAGAGAGAGAGTCAGTCCCTTCTGGGTAGCCACCAATCACTTCCGTTCTTGTCATCGGCAGCCTCTCCATGTCTTCCATATCTTACCACCACCTCCCTTTTTTCCCCTTTTCCTCCCCTCTCATGTTTTTTACCGCTCATTCCTATTTTCTCCTCCCTCTACACCTTCCCTTCCTGTCCCTCTCTTTTTTCCACTTATATTTCCGTTTTCCCCTGATTTTCCGACGTTTTTCCTTTTTCTTCTTCTCATTGGCCTTCTTTTGCATTTTCTTCATCTTCTTTTCCCTTCAACTCCAGTTTTCATATTTTTGTCTTTCATTACTTTATTCTTAATTCATCCTGTTTTCAGTTTATTTTTCCGTTAGAGAGAGAGAGAGAGAGAGAGAGAGAGAGAGAGAGATCTTTAATTACCTTGTTGCTGCCTCGCTCGCTATTCATCTCCCATGACCGATTATTGTGTACAGGTTTAATCAGCATTATGGTCCACTTGTTCATATATTTCGGTAATGAGTTTGTTGGAAAGGATTCACGAGGAGGGGCCGCGGCTCCCTCGCGCCTCCTGCTGATTGGCTGAAGTATTAGGGCTGATATGCGTGCTTTTTTTTTATTTTCATGTTTTCTATCTTTTATTTTTCCTTTTTTTTTAGTCCGATAGTTGCATTGGTATGAAATATTTGTGTTTAATACTACTCCTAGTACTTAGTTTACGACTACTATTATCATCACCACCACCACCACCACTACTACTACTACGGGTACTACATATTCTACTACTAATACTAATACTTATTCTACTACTACTACTACTACTACTACTACTTATTCTACTCTACTACTACTACTACTACTACTACTACTACTACTACTACTACTACTACTACTACTACTACTACCACTACTACTACTACTACTACTACTACTACTACTACTACTACTACTACTACTACTACTACTACTACTACTACTACTACTACTACTACTACTACTACTACTACTACTACTACTACTACTACTACTACTGTGTGTGTGTGTGTGTGTGTGTGTGTGTGTGTGTGTGTGTGTGTGTGTGTGTGTTTGATTGTTTCCAATATGTATTTTCTTTCCTTAACTCTTTATTTTATATTTTGTTTTGTAGTCGCAGTGTTTCATCTGTTCGTGTTTTTATTTATTCCTCGTGTAAAGCAAGGGACTGGGCTTTATTTATTTGGCATTCGCCCTGTGACCTACAAGCGTTATTTCTCTATTCAACAATCTATATTCATAAATTTATTTACTAACCTGAGCGTACGACCAATATTTTTGTTAATGTTTCTCTTTCGCTACCTGAGCGCATTTTATTTTACAAGGTTTCAATTAGATGTTTCTTATTTTCTCTCCTTTTTTCACGCTCTTCTGATAAAGCGAGAAAGTTAAGTTACGTTTTTCTCCACTCAAAGTTTCCTTTTGTGTTTGTTGTTCAGTTTACGAATCTCAATGTTTAGAAGAGTTTATGTATAGCTTCCTGTGTCTCGTCTTCTCTTCCTTTGTATACATTAGATCGTGTTCTTTGCCGTCTCGTCTTCTTCCATCTCGACAAGAGTTTACAGACTGTCGTGAAAGTTAGCATGGTTTTCGGGTAAGTTTTCATTGTTTTACTTGAATCTAGTGATAGTTGAACAAAGACTCATTATCGGTGGGGAAAATACTCATTGAGAACTTGACTCAGTATCCGTGTGGTCTTTGAAATTTGACCTTAAAGGATAATACGTTCAACTCTTTTACCACTATGATCATATTTTTCTTACATCCAGACCACTGTTAGATATTGATTGGTTGAGCATGTAAGAAAGAACAGATTATGAGTTAAAATTTGTCTTTTCTGGGATACTAAAATACTAGTAAAAAACAAATGACATAAGAACAAAAGATGTGGTACTATGAATGGGTTTATCATTTAGAAATATAAACCATACCCTGTAATACTTTAGCTTTTGTTAACCCTTTTGACTCTTTTGGGACTAGCACCTCTGTGGGTCTTTTTTTTTTGTATACACATTGCTGTCCTTGTCCTGTGGCCTTGGACAGTACATATATAAAGATAGTTGCGTATATAAACTTTACTCCTGTTGGTCTGTACATTCTCCACCTATTCATAGCCGTGTATATTCCGGAAGCGTAGGATATGCCCTTCTCCGTGATCTGCAGGAAACGTCGCCATAATCCCCATGATGTGCTTAGCGGTACGTGACTGGAGGAGGAGGAGGAGGAGGAGGAGGAGGAGGAGGAGGAGGAGGAGGAGGAGAGGGTGGATGGAGGAAGGAGGCTCGGGTTCCCACTGGCAGGTTTAGGATGGCACGACCTGTTGAGTAGGTCGTCTCCTACACCTTCAGGAAGATACTTGTCTGAATTACCCACTCGTTTTATTTCCCTTTGTTACGATTTTTGTATTCTTTATATGACTGATATTTTTTTTTTTGTATTCTATGCAGTTGCTATTCTTTTGCTTCTTGTTTCTCTTTCTGTTCTGCTTTCTTTCCTCTCTCTGTTTTGGTTGGTTGTTTTTTTCACCAGTTTTACGTTTTGTGTTGTTTCTCTTGGGGTTTTACTTTCGTCGTCATTCTCCTCGGCTTCCTCTTCCTTCGCTTTCCTTTTTTCCTGTTTCTCCTCGTTCTTTCTTTCTCCACCACCTTCTGGCTTTTTCAGTTTCTCTTTTTCTCTTTTCGCTTTAGTATTACAACCTTATCCTTCCCCTCTTCCTCCTGTGTATTTTGTTTCTTTTGCTTGTGAATTTAATACTCTCTTTAATTCTTAGTGTCAGTAATTTTCCTTTCTCTGCGATCATTTGAAATACTAAATTCGTCTGTACACATTGCATTTTTACTCACCTTAAATACCACCACGCACAAGAGGGTTTTTCAAATAAACATGTGAACATTGTTTCATCTCACACTCTCCTTCGCTCTCCCCATACCGTCCCACCTGATCCTTTACTCCTTTCCCCTCACAATGCCTCCTCCCTTCCTCTCCCTTCCTCTCCCTGCCTCTCTCTCCCATCACCGCGTAATCCATTTTTCACAAGCTGACTGATGGAAACAGCCACTGCAGGTAAAATAGTAATGCGAAGAGAAAATGTGTATTGCAATATTCTGCTTTAATCTGACGCCGTGTTGCAAATGCTGTAGTTGTTGAGTTTACGAGCCACGTCTGTGTTTTGCTTACAATAGAGGCATCGTACGTTTGGGTAATTGGTGGAGAGGTTCCCTGCTGGTGTAAATTAGGCCCACTGTAGGGGCTTGTTTGTTTCCCTGAGCTCATAAATAGGTGGGGAAGAAGTGGCTCAGTATCCTGCATGAGACGCCTAGAGGTGCCTGTACTGGTGCTTGTGGCTGTGGTGGTGGTGGTGGTTTATTCAGCTCGTAATGATTTGAGGACAGTCTTTACTCGTATTGTTTGTTCTTGTACTTGTGTTACTGCAATGTCAGTGGTTGTTTGTGGCATAGTTTGTGGTGACTTCAGCGGTGGAGAAAGTGTAAGTGTTTATATTGTTATGGTAATAGTATAAGTGGCAGGTACAGTGGCCTTGGTGTTGCTTGTAGTGGTGAAAACAGTGGTATTTGTTCATTTAATCCATGTTTCTAGTTTCAATTTTAAAATTGGCCTCCTGAACTTGCATGTGATGTTCTTGGTGGTAGATGTAGTGGTAGAGGAAGAGTATTGATTTTGATGGTGGTAAATGTGACACTGGCTTAACTTACCTGCCGCCCGGTGGAATACTCCAGGAGAGGTACTTACGGGGATGTAGGCAGTGCTGCAGACTGAGTGATTCCCCGTGTCCTCTCTTCCCGGTTCCCTTTGTGGTCTCATTTATACAATTGAGCAGCTGCAGCCTGCCCTCTAAAGACAACTTCTACTACTTCCTACACTACACTACAACACCTTACACTTTTACACTCTCTTCAAATCAAAATTTAATAATGGCTTCACCACGCCCTGCCTCGGAGTCCCCTCTGGGAGGGACCATAAATGTCCCCAGGTCGGACTGCCCCTCTGCTGTCGACCTTGGGTGTCTTGACACTTCATCTAATACTTTCACTATCAATTTCTGCAACATTCGTGGCCTTCGTTCTAATTTTCAATCTGTGGAACACCACCTCTCCTCTACTAAACCTCATCTTCTCTTCCTAACCGAAACACAGTTGTCTGTGACTACTGACAGCAGCCCTTTTCTGTTCCCTCCTACTTGCTCTATCCTCATTTTCAATCCAAAGCTGGATGTTGCGCATACGTGCGTAACGACACCACTTGCTCTCGTGCCCACAATCTTGAATCTTCAGAATTTTCTACCATCTGGCTAAGACTTCAATGTCACTCTCTAACTAAATTCATCTGTGCTGTATACCTCTCACCTAATTCCTCTGACTATGTAAAATTCTTTGACTATTTGACTTCCAAGGTGGAGCACATCTTATCTCACTTTCCTTTTGCTGAGATCTCCATTTTAGGGATTTCAATGTTCACCACCAGCTTTGGCTTTCATCTTCTTTCACTGACCAACCTGGTGAACAAACCTTCAACTTTGCTATCCTTCATGACCTAGAGCAGCTAGTGCAGTTCCCTACCCGTATTCCTGACCGCCTTGGAGACACGCCCAACATTCTTGATCTTTTCCTAACCTCCAACCCTTCTGCTTACTCTGTTAAACTTTCCTCTCCGTTGGGCTCCTCCGACCACAATCTAATTTCCGTTACCAGTTCTATCACTCCAGTGCAGCCTCAGGACCCGCCTAAGCGGAGGTGCTTCTGGCATTTTAACTCTGCTAAGTGGGAGGAACTAAGGCAGTACTATTCTGATTTCCTTGGGATGATTATTGTTTTCATGTCAGAGATCCTTCTCTTTGTGCCGAGCGCATAACAGAGGTGATTATCTCTGGCATGGAGCTATACATTCCTCATACTTTCTCTAACCCTAAAGCTAAAAAGCCTTGGTTTAACTCTGCTTGTTCTCGTGCTGTCAATGATAGAGAGGCGGCTCACAAACGGTTCCGTAGCCATCCAACTGCTGAAACTCATGCCCTATATATTTCTGCCCGTAATCATGCCAAATCTATTCTCCAACTTACTAAAAACTCTTTCATCAATAGAAAATGTCAAAGTCTTTCCAATTCTAACTCCTCTCGAGATTTCTGGCATCTAGCCAATAATATCTCTAACAACTTTACTTCTTCGTCTTTCCCTCCTTTACTTCATCCAGATGGCTCTACAGCTGTCTCTTCTTTTCTAAAGCTGAACTCTTCGCTCAAACCTTTGCTACCAACTCAACTTTGGATGATTCTGGGCATATTCCTCCTACTCCTCCACCCTCTGACTACTTCATCCCTAAAATTAAAATTCTTTATAAAGACGTTTTCCTGGCCCTCTCTGGCCTTGATTCTCGGAAGGCTTACGGTCCGGATGGAGTCCCTCCTGTTGTTCTCAAAACTGTGCTTCCGAACTCGCTCACTGCCTGGTCAAACTCTTTCATCTGTGTCTCTCTACTTCTATTTATCCTTCTTGCTGGAAGTTTGCTCACATTCAACCTGTCCCTAAAAAGGTGACCACTCCAATCCTTCTAACTACCGCCCTATAGCTTTGATTTCCTGCCTTTCTAAAGCCTTTGAGTCTATCCTTAATAGGAAGATAATGAGGCATCTATCAGCTCACAACCTTCTCTCTGATTGCCAGTATGGTTTCCGTAAAGGCAGATCTACTGGTGATCTTCTTACTTTCCTAACTGAATCTTGGTCATCCTCTTTTAGGGACTTCGGTGAAACCTTTGCTGTCGGCCTTGACATATCGAAAGCCTTCGATAGAGTCTGGCACAAATCTTTAATTTCTAAACTACCCTCCTACGGATTCTATCCTTCTCTCTGTACCTTCATCTCCAGTTTCCTTTCCGATCGTTCTATTGCTGCTGTAGTAGACGGTCACTGTTCTTCCCTAAAACTATCAACAGTGGTGTTCCACAGGGTTCTGTCCTATCACCCACTCTCTTTCTATTATTCATCAATGATCTCCTAAATCTGACTCAATGCCCTATCCACTCCTATGCTGATGATACCACCCTGCATTATTCAACAGCGTTCAACAGACGCCCAACCCAACAACAATTAAATGACTCAAGGCGAGATGCTATAGGACGCCTAACTTCTGATCTTTCACTTGTTTCTGATTGGGGCAGAGAAAACCTGGTTTTGTTCAATGCCTCAAAACTCAATTTCTACAACTATCTACTCGACATAACCTTCCAGACAACTATCCTCTCTTCTTCAATAACACTCAACTTCCCTCTCCTCTACATTAAACACACTCGGTCTATCCTTCACTAAAAATCTAAACTGGAAATTTCACATCTCTACTCTTGCTAAATCAGCTTCCAAGAAGTTAGGTGTCCTATGGCGTCTTCGTCCATTTTCTCTCCCTCCCAGCTGCTTGCTCTGTACAAGGGCCTTATCCGCCCGTGTATGGAGTATGGCTCTCATGTCTGGGGGATCCACACACAGCTTTACTAAACAAGGTGGAATCTAAAGCTTTTCGTCTTATCAACTCTTCTCCTCTAACTGACTGTCTTGATTCTTTAAGTCACCGCCGCAATGTTGCATCTTTATCTGTCTTCTACCGCTGTTTTCATGCTGTCTGCTCTTCTGAACTTGCTAACTGCATGCCTTCCCCTCCTGCGGCCTCGCTGCACAAGACTCTCTACTTCTTCTCATCCCTATTCTGTCCATCTTCCTAATGCAAGAGTTAACCAGTATCTTCACTCCTTCATTCCCTACACTGGTAAACTCTGGAACTCTCTACCTGTGTCTGTATTTCCACCTGCCTATGACTTAAACTCTTTCAAAAGAGGAGTGTCAAGACACCTCTTACGTTAACTGGACCCTCCTTTTAGATTTTTTGTTTTTCTTTCTACTTTCCTCTTAACAGGGCCTGGCAACCAGCGGGATTTTTTTTTTCCAACACTTTGTTTTCCCTTGGCCAGTGCCCTTGTAATGTAAAAAAAAAAAAAAAAAAAACTTCATAAATTCCTTAGTCACCTTTCAAATAACTACCCGTACTTTTAGTGGTTTTTTTTTTTTTAGATGAATTTGCTATAATGATTAGGGAAGTAACGGTGATCGTTGTAGTAGTAGTAGTAGTAGTAGTAGTAGTAGTAGTAGTAGTAGTAGTAGTCATGGAAGTTGTTGTTGTTCTTGTTGTTTGATGCCATTTTCTTCCTTGTGGTGGTGAAAGTTAATGTAATTTTCAGTTTCCCTTTCAGATTGTTAAAAAAAAAAAAGCAATCCAATAAAAGCACCTGAGTGGTAGTGATGGTGGTTGTAGTAGTAACATCAACAACACAAAAGCACCAGTAGTAGATGTGATGACAGTAGTGTAGTAGTGTGGTGCTCTTCTTTTCAAACCACTACCTTTACTTTGCCTTTGGATGTGTTGAGTGTAGGATTTAGAAATTCGCTGCAGTGCATCATTTTATTGTTATTTTTTTTCGTGTATGAATGCGCCGAGGCTTGGAATACTGCGGGTAAACATTGCAGCCAACTGTCACTCAAAGGATAAAAGAGAGCTGCAGTAACCTTTAATTAACGATGTGCGGGTTTCTGCGGGTTGCGAGTGTCTCTTGGCTGCGGTTTTCGGTCATTTATTTGTAATTTTTAAGCTTCTATCGAACGACAATCTTTTCAAAATCTAGATTCAGCGACACATTCTTTTATTTCTATTTTATTTATTTATTTTTCTGTTTCTATTTACTTGTCTCTTTTCTACCCGAGTTTTCAATCCTTTTATCGTAATTTTTTTGTTCCTCGAAGCTTTTACTCACCAACAAACTTTTTAAAAATATTGGTTAGTTTATTCAGTTTGCTCATTGTTTTATTCGTATATTTGTGTGAATTTACATTTTTTTTTTTTCAATTATTTCCAACGTCATCTTGTTATTTGCTATAGGTTATCTTCCAATAGTAATTAATTCTGAAACTCGACTGATTGCATGATTGTCAAATTGGTGGCGTTTTTATGTTATTGATTATTACTTTTACTATAATTGTCCTGAGAGAGAGAGAGAGAGAGAGAGAGAGAGAGAGAGAGAGAGAGAGAGAGAGAGAGAAAGAGAGAATCATTTGTAACCTCCATTCTTAACACGCCATCAAATTTCCCTATGTAACTTTGTGCTGTGATCACTCTCCATTATCCCAGCCTCTTCGATGTGTGCGTGTGCGTGTGCGCGTGTGTGTGTATGTGTGTTTGTAATTTCGTTTATTTCAGATTGTAACATTTTTGGGAAGCTGGAGAGGAAAATAACCAAACCATAATATTTTTCGGGTTTGCTTTAAAAATCTTTTGAAATCCGTTAAACCTTTCCGTCCGTGTTCTGTTACAGTGGGGATTTGCTTTTTAATTATTCAGTTTTAGGCTTTATTTCATTATTTGCTTTGCTGAGAGTGAAGGTTGAAAGCTGATGAAACGCGCGTGCGCACACACACACACACACACACACACACACACACACACGGACAGAGAGAGAGAGAGAGAGAGAGAGAGAGAGAGAGAGAGAGAGAGAGAGAGAGAGAGAGAGAGAGAGAGAGAGAGAGAGAGAGAGAGAGAGAGAGAGAGAGAGAGAGAGAGAGAGAGAGAGAGAGAGAGAGAGAGACAGGCAGACAGACAGACAGACAGGCAGAGACGGAGGCAGAACGACAGACAGACAGAGAGAGAGAGAGAGAGAGAGAGAGAGAGAGAGAGAGAGAGAGAGAGAGACAGACAGACAGACAGACAGAGAGAGAGAGAGAGACCAAACCATAAAATCAGGCCACAATAAAGCCGCTGTGTCCGTACTTCAGTAAAGAAGCCAAATGAACAGTGTTGTCTGAGGCCACATTTTGTTTGGGAAGCGTCACGTCCTTGTTACACCCAAGAAAAATTGTGACTGGACATTCGCAAATCGAGTTTCGTGCTTGAAAAATCCCTGCGGTAGATTGCTGACGGCTGCGAGGATAGAGGGCCTAGGGAGCCGTGGGAGGGAATGGGAGGGAGGGAGGAAGAGTGAGTGAGTGAGAGAGAGGGATTGAGAGGAGGAATTGTTACCGGATATATCAAGGTGAATTGGGGATGGAGAGGGGAAGGAATGCCAGAATGAGGGAGCGTATGGATAGGTGGAAGTGATAGAGAAAGGGCCAATCCTGAGGTCTATTGAAATGAGTGGGAATGCTGTTAAGGGAATAAAAATGGCTAGGTATTCAGGGCTGTGTTGTGAGAGATGGATAGGTGGAATGGTAGAAGGATGGGGATGAAGAAGGGAAGGGATAGTACTGTTGTTGGGGGAGAGGGAGGACAAATGTGGGTTCTCAGTCTTCTATTGATGATGAGAAGGTAGTAGATGATAGTGATGGAAAGGGGACAGAGGGTACCCATGCTTGTATTAGGGTCTGGGGAGTGTGGGGGGAATTCAATAAGGGAGATGGCAAGGGCAAGGCACTCACGTATATATTTCACGAGTATTTTTGGGGCGTGGTCTGTTGCTGCCACCTGGAGGCAACGCCTTTACTGACTCTGGCACCACTTAACAGCTGATCGATGGCTATTGTTATAAAATTAATACTCTAAATGGACTAGAGTGTTGGTGGATCACTATCAGAAGAAACCTGAGAGTGGAGGTATACCGCTGCCACTAACCTTGGTACTGCAATTTGAAGATTGATTACCACTCCCTGTGTTATATTTAAAAGTAGGAATGAATTACTATTAGAGAAGACTTAGGAGTGTCATTGAATGTTTATTAGTTACTTTGCTATCAACTATGCTACATATTTTTATTGTCACTTGAAATGGCTATAAAAGGTAAATAAATATGAGAGTCAAGATTATTATTAGAGTGTATTGAATAAGTCAAAGGAAAAATGATGAGGCTTTTAGAATAGCTCCAGGATCTTTCACCTTTACTATTCAACATTACTGTACATTAGATAGTGTAACATCTAACCTGACTCATAATGACCTAGAGTTTTGCAGCAGATTGTTCTTCCTTTGGGATCCTTTGTGTATTCTTGCGTGTTAGACGATACACCAACGAGCTTCTAAACTGATTCTTAAGGCCCAGAGTTTCACAGCAGCTTGTTCGTCCTTTGTGATCCTTTGTGTATTGTTGTGTATTAATAAGTGATGCTACACCTACGAAACTTACTGCACCGTGTCAATAGTGCCAAGGAGGAGCCGTGTTGCTTATTGTGTCTGTGTGTTATGTGTTGCCGTGTTTGCGTCTTCAGTATGTCCCGGCAATAGTTGTCAATGGCTGCGAAATAATTAATGCTCTCTCTCTCTCTCTCTCTCTCTCTCTCTCTCTCTCTCTCTCTCTCTCTCTCTCTCTCTCTCTCTCTCTCAGCCAACACTCTCTTGTATCGCCTCTAGTAACCACGCCTTGTTCATACTCTCCCCTCCTTCTCCTTCTCCTCCTCCTCCTCTTCTTCTCACCCACCACATCATGTCACCTGCTCTCTTTATGTTACCTGAATAATCAAGTCCATCAGGTCCATCAAGAAGAACCTCCGTAATGGCATAGGTAGGTGGGAAAGAGGAGGAGAAGGAGGAGGAGGAGGAAGAAGAGGGAGAGAATTAAGGAGGTGAGGAAAGCCTTGGGTGGGGACGAGATGGTGAAGGGAGGAGGTGGAAAGAAGGAAGAGCCGAGGGAGAAAGAGAGGGAGAGGAGCTAAGGAGAGAAAGATTGAGAGAAGCAAGAAATGCGGAGGTATTTAGGGTGAAGGAAGTGTGCGCTGGGAGAGAATTTTAGGCGAGGGAACGAAAGAGGAAGAAGGAAGGGATAAAAAAAAAGGAGAAAATGAAAAATGAGTGAGGAGTGAATGAAGAAAAAGAGGAAGGGGGAACTGAGAAGAGATGAGTGAAGAGTGAATTAAGAAAGAAGATGAAGAGAGTGAGAAGAGAGAGAGAGAGAGAGAGAGAGAGAGAGAGAGAGAGAGAGAGAGAGAGAGAGAGAGAGCGCTATAAACCTCCAGATTCTTATACTCTCCAAGCTTAAGATCCATTTCTGAAAAGTCCCACTCACTGCCTGATAACATACATTTTCCAGCCCATTTGCTTCACCTAATTTCATTTTCATTTCCTCATTTCTTAGTCGTCGTTTTACTTGCTAATTTCGTTTGCGGCTGCTTCCTATGTTGCTCGTTTTACTAACCTCATTTATTAGCTTTACTCTTCTCCATAATGTATGTAGTTATGTTATTATTATTTTATGTCTCTGCGTCCTCTAATCTTTTCCTCTTTTTTTCTTTCACGTGTTCGCTTTAATACATGTGACTTTTTTCTCTTTCTTAATGTAAATGAGTTCAATGCCTGGGCGTCATCCTGTACTCCTTGTGCGTAGGTTCGTATTTTGCCTACAGTACTGCTTATTGCGCCTATGGTTCTAACTTTCTTCTTCATTACGCTTCACCAAATTTTCCTTCCGTTAATAAAATGAGCCGAATTCGTTTTCTTCCTTATCAGTTTCCGGGTCTTTTCCTACATCCTATCCTCTTCTCTTATCCTCCTTCGCCTGCTCTCCTTGCCTTCCTCCCTCCTCTTTCTATTTCTCTCCTTGCCTCCATTTTTTCTCTACTCCTTTTCTCATTCTTCTCTTCTCTTTGCCTTTCTTCACTCCTTTTCCTCTCTTCCCTCTTCCTTTCCACTTCCTTATCCACTCCTATGCCTCTTTCCCTCCTTTCTCCACTCTTCTTTCCTCTGTTCCTCCCTTCGCTCCTTCCTCGTCTGTCCTTCCTCCTCTCTCCTCCTACTTCTTATCTCTCGCTCGTCCGTGGGAAGGAAGGCCTGGCTTGGGTCGATTGCAGAGTCTCGGGATTAAATAAGAAATCTAAAACTTGTGATATTCTTGTTCTGTTTCACGTGCATGGGATTAGTGTCTTTTATTCTTGGTGGTATTTTGAGGATGATAATTGCTGAAAGATAGAGTGATGAAAAGAGAGATAAGTACATGAGGTGGTTGTTTTGGTAGTTAGTATGGTGGTTTTGTAGTAGTAGTAGTAGTAGTAGTAGTAGTAGTAGTAGTGGAATTTACTATCACTACTACCACCACCACCACCCGCACCGTTAACCTCCTTTCCTATATTTATCAGCAGTAAGTTTAGTTCATCCTCCTAACTACGATCTATAAGCCTATACACTTGTCACCTTCATGAGCCTGTATACCCTTTAGGCCTAAACCACGCGTAGTGCCTTCACCTACACGCCAAATAGGCCTATGTAGACTCACTATATTTATTTTAAACGGCCTAACATTTTGAAACTTGCGTAACTAATTTGGTCAGGTGATAAGTATGTACCACACCTGTCGCTGCTCAAGTAAAATTTAACCACAGAAAAATTAGGCTCAGGAAAATGTCTCTGAGTGTTGAGGTTAGCATGGTAGGTCGGTTAAGTCTCAGTGCTTTATGGTCACAGTGTGCTTAATTGAATGTTCGCTCGTTTATTAGTGGTAAGTATACGAGCATGTTACCGGGAGCACCTGTGTAGTCAAGGCCACTGGGAATTGTAGCGGGAAATTACTCGGGTTTCAAATACGTAATGAAAATAGACTTGTGGTGGCCAGGATTCTCTTACATTGTTATTGGAAGTGAGACTGAGAGAGGACTATGAGCGCGACACAGACACACACACACACACACACACACACACACACACACACACACACACACACACACACACACACACACACACACGAGAATACACCCCAAAAAAATCTTGTCTCAATCTTAAAACAAAAAAAAAGATAAAAACACACAAAAGGAAAATAAATAAAGGAAATAAAAGAAACAAAAGAAAAGAACACACAAAAGAACACCCCACCTTTAAGTAACCCACACACACACACACACACACACACACACACACCTACTCAGTTATCAATCATTAACCTGCCACACCCGCATAACTCACAAGCCTAATGCTCAGGTAATCTTACGGCGATGGTGCATAATGAATGTTAAGGTGAAGGTAGAGGTGGACAGAAACGTAATGAATGTTAAAGTGAAGGTAGACGTGGACAGAAGCGGCAGGTGCGATCAGGTTGTCATGTTCGGAGCGAGACAGTCTAGCGGTGATTTAAAATATTATCTCTATTCCATTTTCTTTGGGGATTGGTTGGTATTACTTCGTGATTCATTCAGTGGTTGGTGGTCGTTTTGGTTTGTTCGCTTCTCCTTTTTCTTTTCTTTTCTTTATTTTTTTTTTGTTTAGTTTTTTCTTGTCTCCGTTAGGTTTTACTTTTTTTTTTTTTTTTAAGTAAGTGCTACTCATCCTCTCGCTTGCCTTTGATCTTAAGTTCCCTTTCTTCTTCCTGCTCCTCCTTCTCTTCCTCCTTCTCTTCCTCTTCCTCCTTCTCCTCCTCCTCCTCCTCCTCCTCCTCCTCCTCCTCCTCCTCCTCCTCCTCCTCCTCCTCCTCCTTAGCCTTAACATTCTCTCTAGTACACCTCTACTTGAGATATTGTAGCTTATGGTAATCCACTTCACAGAATTGAAGAAATATATATATATATATATATATATATATATATATATATATATATATATATATATATATATATATATATATATATATATATATATATATATATATATATATATATACACATACATATATAACATGACGGCAATAAATCCCTCCCAATAATACCCAGATAAACCATTTCCAGTTCATGGCGACGAAATAAATCTCTTATCTAGTTGGGCAATCATTTTTTCCCCCTCTCCGTGTAAATATAAAATACTATACCGGGAATTAAAAAAAATGCCTCCAACCTCGCCATTGAAGAGGAAGTATCAGTGAGAGAGAGAGAGAGAGAGAGAGAGAGAGAGAGAGAGAGAGAGAGAGAGAGAGAGAGAGAGAGAGAATATAAGTTTACCTGCAGTGACCTAAGGCTGAGAGGGAGTGATGGCTCCACTAACACACCTTGACCTGAAATAGAACAGGTAATAATGGATATTGACAGGTGCATTGTTCTCCATGGTAACCTGAGGGCACTGGGAGCAAGAGGACGAAGGGAAGGAGGAGGAAGAAGAGGAGAAAGAGGAAGAAGAGGAGGGATGCTCTAGTACGCAAAGATGAGATTAGTAACTACAGGAAGACAACAAATGGAGAAGCGCCTGAGGGGAGAACATTAACTAAAGCCTTTGTATTGGTGTTGCAGGTGGAGGAGGAGGAGAAGGAGGAGGGAAGAAAAGAAAAGAAGGAAGGAAGGAACGGGAAAGTAAGAGAAAATAAAGAGGAAGGGATGGGACGTGGGAACTGAAGGAGTGAAAGAAGAGTGGCAGGAGGAAGGAATGTGAAGACGAAAGGGGAGCGAGTAAAAGAAAGGAGAGACAGGAGGCGAGGAAGGCGTGGCGAAAGAGAAGTGTCAGAATGTGAAGAAAGAAGTTAAAGTAAAGAAGAATGGCAGGAAAAGAATGATGTAAGATACAGAGGGGGAATAGGGAGAGGCAGAATAAGGGAAAGAAAATGGACTGGTTATTTCCATTATTGATATTACAGGAACTTCTAGGGACAAATGAGCCTCGTAAAGACTCTAGGGCATTTTGTAGAAGAGGAGAAAATGTAAAAAAAAAAAAAAAAATGATCTTGTCAGGGACGGAAGAGCCTCGAGAAGGAGAGGAGAACTTTGTTAGTTGGGGGGAGGCCGAGAAACTGTGAAAGGCGAGAGAACTTTTGTGGGGTACAGAAGATCTAAAGGGTAGGTGAGGAAAACGTTTCGGAAGCTCTGAACTTTTTAGAGGAGGAAAATTTTTTGGATGTAGGACTTCGTGGAGGTCAAGAGAACTTTGTGCGGGGAAGGAAGGCTACGCGGGTTGTGGAGGAACTTAAAATGGGCAATGTGGACTCACAGGCGATGCTGGAGCTTTTTTTAGGCAACCGAGAGGAACATGTAGAGAAAGAGAAAATGGGAACTTGCATGGAGAAGAGGAGACATTATTGGAGAGGCAGAAAGGGGGGTTGTACTGGGGGTAGGAAGAGGAGGAAGAGAAAGAGCGGTTGGTAAAATTCCTGTTCACGTTGTTGGCTATAAATCATCGTTGAATTTATGGTTGTGGAAATATTTATTCATTGAGGGATCGCCTTTTTGAGATAAACGACATAAAACAAAAGCCTGGGAGATGATTTTGATTGATAAAGTCCTTCGCTCTATTGATAGTGAGGAGGCACCAACCCTTTACTTAGTGCGCACTTGCTCTTTCATTTAAGAATTAGATTGAAAGGAAACACCGTTCCGACATAAATGTTTGATACTTACGAAGGATACGGCTGCAAAAGAAAGGCGCAGTGATTATGAGAGAAAAGGTATAAAGCTTCACATGAGGGAGGAATACGAAGATGTATAACGCAATATGTTAAATAAGAAAAAAAGATTGTACAAGAAATGCTGTATAAGTGGAAGAAAGTGTCAGGAAAACAAAATAATAGTACAATTAATGATAGAAATAAAGAAAAATCAGGTCATTGGTATACAACCGAATGAATAAGATAGTGTAGCATACGTAAAAAAAAAATATATATATAGGTAATCATAAAATAGAGATAAAACTAACATAGTATAATTAAAGCTATTAAAAAGAAACAACATGAAAACAAACAATGAAAAGGCAAAATAGAAAAATAAATGAAAAAGTATATATAAAAAAAAAAAACAACGAATACGAAGTTGAAATCATTCGTTTTACACTTTGCAACACTACTCTGCAACACTACTCTTCTCGACCCTTTAACACCTTGAGCCGATCACGCCAAACACCTGAGCGTGTGTCGTGACAGTGGACCCGTTGCTGCGTTTTCCGGCGATTTTGTTTCCGTTTTCCTCTCTATTTTTTCCCCCATTCTGAGTCCTGTAATGCGGAGACTGAGCTGAGTTTATAGGTGTGGTTATGTGGTGATTGCTTGGTGGCGGTGTGGTCAGGGTGGTGATTTCTGCGGTGTGTTGTGACCGGGGATGGCTTTTAAATTGTAGTGGTGGTGATGGTAAGGTGTGTGGTGATTTGAAAGTGGTAGAAGGAGTAGAGTTCGTGGTGTGGTGGAGATAGTAGTGATTGGGATTTTTTGGTGTGTTATGATGTGACCTGGATTGACTATAGGTTTGAGTGGTGATAGTGGTGAACTGCTAAGGTTGCAATTGTGAAATTCGTGTTGGGGTAATAGTGGTGGTGACTTGAAGATCCTGTAGTCTAGCTTGTATTTAAATGATTAAATTGAGTTGATGATTAAGATATCTGAAAGAAGTTCATTTCAAATATTAACAACATGATTAAAGAAAAGAAATTTTGTCAAGAGAGAGATTTAAAAATTTGGGTGTAATCTTGCAACTCTTTCTTGTCTGGCTGGAAAGATCAATGATAGCATATTTATTAGCGTCACATTTCTTATATTGTGGAACACTTCGGTTATGTATCCTTCTTCCAGTCATTCCTCATACAGTTTATTGCTTGCAGTTTTGGAAAAATTTCAATAACTACGCTGTATTTTATATTTTATTTTACTTTCTTTTTTTTATAATGCGGTGACCAGAAATGGACACATTGCTCTAAAGGAAATCGAACGAATGAATTATGTAAAGCGTATATATTTTTTTCTTATTTAAGTTTAAATGCTCTCCTAATGAGTGAGTCATTTATTTGCAGTATTTACTGTTTCTGTGCAATATTGACTTTATCATAGATCTCTCGACATTACTGCATAAAACCATGATTTTTTGAATATTTTTTTTCTATTTCAGTGTTTGACAGTAGTATATTATTTATTCATTTCATATCTCTCGTTTGTTGTTGCTTCCGATATGGAGAACTTTAGGAGGAGGAGGAGGAGGAGGAGGAGGAGGAGGAGGAGGAGGAGGAGGAGGAGGAGGAGGAGGAGGAGGAGGAGGAGGAGGATGGCATGGCAGGTGAATGGAAGGCAATAAAGGCAAAGAGTGGAGGTTCTGAAATTAGTAACGCACTAAAGTCTTTTGTTCTGTTTCCGCCTAAAGCTTTCATATGATTCTGTACATATGCCGATTCCGAATGGCTTCAATTTCAGTGTGGATGTAACACGAATCGCTGTAGACTGAATGCCGACAGAGAATGTGGGAAAAATGCACATAATAGCATGTTTAGAGATATTGGAATAATTTGTGAGGTTATAAGGTCAAATTGTTGCTTTTGTATTAGCGTTTAGATAGTGAATGTTTAATATCGAAGAAAAATAAAGGTAAAATGTATATGGAACCTTTTATTAGAAGTGTTATGAAAGATGCTTAGGAGAAGCTATCGATTCCATTATGTTAAGTACAGTTCTGTTAGGGAGGTTAAATTAGATAAGATTAGATTAGATAAGTTAACCTATTTTTTCATTCCCAAAACCTGTGATTTCTGATATTCATGTGAACCAAGATATGTATGTCAGAATAGAAGGACTATTAAAATTATGCCAAGAGGGAATGAGAAGACTAATTTGTTCACTTCGCTTTAAGATCAATGAGACGAAGATTAATTAGCGACAGGTGAGTTAGGGGTTGGAAGAGGGGTCGTGGTGAGGCTGGTGACGGAGGGTCGGTGACTCGCAGCTCCCGGTAACGAGTTTGTCATCTTTTTTGCCTCACTCGCGGCGCCTGAACACCGCGAGGCCTACACGTGCGTGCCTCCTGACGGGTCGAGTGTTTTTTCTCTTCCTGAACCGAGGTGAAATGAAAGACGAAGCTGTGCGGTGTGCGGAGAGACGGGGCGAGAGAGAGAGAGAGAGAGAGAGAGAGAGAGAGAGAGAGAGAGAGAGAGAGAGAGAGAGAGAGATGGATGGAGAAACGGCACTGAATTAGGAGGGAGAGACAATATGAAGTAGATGAGACAAAACTATAGGGTAGAGAGATGAATGGTTGTAAGTAGAATTGAGGGATGGAGCGAGACACACTGAACCTGAAGATGCAGAATAAGCAAAATAAACTAAACTAGAAAGCAGAAAGACGGGACAAGACAGAAGATACTTAATAACGAGAAATGCAAGACGTGGGACATTTAACTGGAAGATAGACAGGATGATATAGAAGATACTAAATAGCAAACAGAGATACAGTATAAGACAAGAGGGACTTAACAGGATGAAAAATATACAGGAAGGCACACCTGAATTAGAGACAGTGCGAAACAGACAGGAAATTAACAGGGAAACGCATGGTGTGGTACTATAAAAAAAAAGGATATAAAGACAAGCAAAGCAGCAGCGTGGAGGTGAAAATACGGCGCAGAAAAGACAAGGGAATCCGCTGAAAATTGCTTCTTATCAGCACAACACAACACTTCCACTACCTACCTCCTCCCCACACCACCTCACACCTCACCACGCCCCACCATGCTCCTTAAACCACGCCCCAAGCCTCCACTGTAGTTTTTACCTCCTCCTCCTCCTCCTCCTCCTCCTCCTCTTCCTCTTCTTCATCCTCCTTTCCATCTGGGCAAGCGAAGGAGGGAAGGAGAGTGGGAGGGAATGTCAGGATAACTCGAAAGAAAATGTGAAAGTTATTATTGGCTGGAACATAAAAGGGAACTTGGGTCTTGTTAAAGATAATTCTGCCGCTGCAGCGTGAGAGAGAGAGAGAGAGAGAGAGAGAGAGAGAGAGAGAGAGAGAGAGAGAGAGAGAGAGAGAGTCGATCACTTTTAGAGCACCGAAATATTGAAGGCGGTAAAAGGAGAGGAAAGTATTTGATGGAAGAGAGAAGTGAAAGAAATGGAATAAGACCAGTAAGATAGAGGGCTAGTGAGAGATAGAGAGAGAGAGAGAGAGAGAGAGAGAGAGAGAGAGAGAGAGAGAGAGAGAGAGAGGGAGAGGGGCAGTCCACGAAAATAACTTTAGGTAACGATAGAATGTCGTTTCCTTACCACCACTGCCACACCACCACCACCTCTACATCACCACCATCACCACCACCATCACCACCACTACGCTCTTAGGTCATATTGCCTCTGGGTCACGGATAGGATGAGGTTAAGTTATAGCATTACACGGGCTGGGGATATAACGCAATAGATAGCGAGGCATTACCGGTGATTAACACAGTTTTTGAAGCTTTTGTATTGTGAGATGTACACAGGTAGATACAGAAATACAGAGACATATACGTGTGCGTACTTAATCTACATTTTATTGAAGATTAGAGAGACTGAATAGCAAGGACTTAGAGATTAATATAGAGAGTTTGTGGAGGGCTTTGTAATGTAATATGCATTGATGAAAGAGAGGATAGTGCCGAGGAATATAGGAGGAGAAGGATGGAGAGAGAGAGAGAGAGAGAGAGAGAGAGAGAGAGAGAGAGAGAGAGAGAGAGAGAGAGAGAGAGAGAGAGAGAGAGAGAGAGAGAAGGATGATGGTGAAAACGAAGGACACGACGTTTGAAGTGAAGAGCGAAGGATGACTATGTTTTGAAACGCTTCTATTACTACACTTTGAAATCATTGTAGCTTTAGAGTTGCTCTGACTTTTAATGGTGTTAGTGCTTTTCTAGTGACAGATTAATAATTTCTACGTAATCAGCAGGAAATACGTTTTTGAATACAGGACTAAAACATCTATAGACATTGAATATAGACTTAGTGAGAGAGCGTTTCTGAATACAGGCCATACATAAAAACACAAAACACATTCACAAGTTCATTCTTAACCCCTTCAATACTGGGACGCATTTTCACCATGAGTTTTGAATGCGATGTGATGATTTTATTTACAGTAGCAAGGTTTTGTGGAGATCAGAAGGTTAATGCTTCTGAATCTTCACTATTTTAATCCCCACATGAGTTTCTGAAGCTGTATAAAATCGCCTAATAGTAACCAATATAAAATGAAGTCGTGTCACGGTACTGAAGGGGTTAATCGTCAGCCTCTTCTGAATAACCATGAGACTCAAAACTGACCATCCACTTG
This sequence comes from Portunus trituberculatus, assembly GCF_017591435.1. NCBI lineage: Eukaryota > Metazoa > Arthropoda > Malacostraca > Decapoda > Portunidae > Portunus > Portunus trituberculatus. Next base: position 5,333,543 of record NC_059286.1, read on the forward strand.
ATAAAATAGAATAATTTCACACGGACGCTGACAACAATTTCATTATTAATCACCATTTGGGGGTTATTGTCGGTTCACTATTATGAATTCAGCCAATTACCTGCAGATTAAACCGGGAATTAGCGGGGGAAGGCTTCAGCTAATTAATGCATTTATTGGCGCCATCCGATAACCGGCAGGGCGAGGCGCACGCGCACACACACACACACTCACATGCAGCCTGCACCCACCACCTTGTTCAAGACGTGAAATGTAGGAGACACACACACACACACACACACACACACACACACACACACACACACACACACACACACACACAGGAGGAAAGAAGTGGAGCATTGTAATAGAAATACAGAAAGAGTATAGAAGGGGAGGTCTCTCTCTCTCTCTCTCTCTCTCTCTCTCTCGTCCTGGAAATAAAAAAAAGTGTTGCACGATTGAAATAGAAAACCCAGAGAGAGAGAGAGAGAGAGAGAGAGAGAGAGAGAGAGAGAGAGAGAGAGAGACGAGTGGCGCGATGTACACACTCACAGCACAACAATCCTGCAATCCTTCTTAATCCCTTTAGCTCAAGCCTTGCACTTGCTCATCCCATAAAACACACTATAAAAGAGATATTGGTCTCTGCCTTGCGTCCATGAAATTGTGCTTCAGATGTAACACGGAGGTAGATAGCTCAGCTCACCTTGCCCACTGGAGATGAAATAGGAGGAATGAAGGGAAGATGGCGATGATACAAGCATTTAGATTAAGTAAGGTAAGGGTATGGGAGATAAGTTAGATGAGGCAAGAGGAGAGAGGAAAAAGAGAAGGGAAGAAGGAAAGCTGGTGATGATAAAAACGTATGGATGAATAGAGAAGGGTGAAGAAAGATGAGTTAGATTAGGCAAGGGAGAGAAGAGAAAGGAAGGAAGGCATGGAGGAAATATGGGTTTGATGGGTTAGATGGGGCAAGAAGAGAGGGGAAGGAAGGAATAGGAAGGGAAGGAGGAATGAAAGATGGATGATACGAGGCAAAGGAGGAGGAAGGGGAAGAGAAATGAGAGTGGATGGATGGGTGGAATGAGAGAGAGAGAGAGAGAGAGAGAGAGAGAGAGAGAGAGAGAGTCGATGGATACACCGTAGTACACTATAAAAGAGAAAGGTATAAAAACGACGCCGAAATACTCTTTTTATTCACTGTACTCCGTCATTTTTGCTTCTCCTCCTCCTCTGGTATTTTATTTCTTACTCCCCTTCGTATCATTCTTTCACTTTATTCATTATTCACTCCTCCAGTTCTTTCTTCTATTCTCTTCTTCTTCCTCCTCCTCCTCCTCCTCCTCCTCCTCCTCGCTCTCTCCAACATTCTTCAGGTCTTCCCTCGGTTCCCCTTCATCTTCCTCCTCCTCCATCTTGTATTTCGTTTACTTCATTCCTCGTTTTTCACTGTTTTAGTCCTTTTTATCGCTTTTTCTCAAGTCCCTCCCTGGTCCTCGTTTATTTCCATTCTCTGGTCATCCTTCCTTCTCTCTTTGGCCTTCCCTCATTCCCCCCTTCCTCTTCATCTCCCTGTCCCTTCCATCATTGAGAATAGGTTGACTTTCATTCCCGTTTTTCTCATAACACTTTCCTCCCCATCATTCCTTCGCACTCCGCTGGACTTCCATTTCTCACCACCTTTCACATCCTTTGGTCTCAACTCACTCTTTCTCTCTGCCTTTCCTCTCTTTCCTTCCCTTCCTTTCTTCCCGTCCTTCATACTCCGCTTGCTACTTTCCTTGTTGTCTGTGTCCGCCCCACGTCTAGCGCATGGAGTGAATAATGTACAGCGGAGGCATTATTATTCAGAAGGATATGCGCGCTAGTCCGAGTGGCCACTCCCTAAGTTTGCTCACGAGGTTGGATTTGTGAGGTGACTCGGCCTGGCGGTGGTGGAGGAGACTGTGACCTGGTTTGGGAGTGGATGTGTTGTGTTACTGGTAGGTGTGTGTGTGTGTGTGTGTGTGTGTGTGTGTGTGTGTGTGTGTGTGTGTGTGTGTGTGTGTGTGTAACCTATATTCGTAGTACATATGTCAGAGTACGTCAACTAATATTTCATTTTTCGTGTATTGTATTGGATACTTTATGTTAAAGCTTTGCATGTTGCTTAGTATATTTTATTTGGATCATAATTTTGGTTTTATGTTCTTGTGTTTATGGTTTTCCTCTGTTATTTGGTGAGTTTTATGTGTGATTTATCGTTTATTTGTGATTTTGTGGTCAATAAACATATCTATCTATGTGTGTGTGTGTGTGTGTGTGTGTGTGTGTGTGTGTGTGTGTGTGTGTGTGTGTGTGTGTGTGTGTGTGTGTGTGTTTGTGAGAGAGAGAGTTGGACTACGGTATTCTCATTAAGTTATTTGCAATATTATTTTCATATACGTGTATCTTTGCTGACTGTGTTCAATAAGCAATCTGAATCTGAAATATGAAACTTGTGAGGCGTGAGGTTGGTTCTCAAATAGAGTGGCAAATGAATGGAACAGGCTCAGTAATCAGGTTGTTTGTGGCGAGTCTGTAGGGAGCATTGGAAGATGGGGTAGACTTATGGATATTGCTGATAGATATATACACTGCACTAAACGTAGGCAAGGCACTCAAGTGGGCCTTTTTTTTTATCTTTTTTTTTTTTTGCCCTTGTCTGACCCTCTTCCCAAAATAAGAAAAATTATAGAGGGAGTGTCATGTGTATGCCTGATGACTTTCTGCAGCTTGTCTTATTTTTGTTTCTCGCGATTCAGGTTAGCGGTATTGGTAAAAACTGTGACGTATTTCAAGTTTCAGAATTGTTATTTATGTGTCTGCGTGTTGCATATACTACACTTTGATTATAGATCTTTCAGTATCTTTGCATTATATTTTTCCACTGTCTTCTAATTTGCAAGACACAGTCAATATAGTCTTAAGTAATTGCGTGAGATAACAGTGGCGGCGTGTGCTGTGTGTGGTGGTGGTGGTGCGTGTTTTGGTGATGAAGAATTGCTGTCAGTTGTGGTGGTGCGGATTGTGTGGCGGGAATATGAATGTGCGTTTTGTGATGGTGGTAGTGGTGATAGTGGTAGTGGTGGTGGTGGCGATGATGGATAGTGATAATGTGGATATTGAAGAAATGGATGTGCCTTAGATTTTTGCATCATATCAGTAGTAGTAGCAGTAGCAATAGTAAAAGTAATAATAGTAGTAGTAGTAGTAGTAGTAGTAGTAGTAGTAATAGTAGTAGTAGTAGTAGAAGAGACAGCAGTGTAAATACAGGTAAAACAGACAAGCATAGAGGAGGAATAGCGTCAGAAATAGCGTTATGAACATTATCAAGAACAGAGAACACGCTCCCTTTGGTGGAGTGCAAAATGGAGGAAAATGAAGAAGGGGAACAGACGAGGAGGAGGAAGACGAGGGGAAGGAGAGAGAGAAGGAGAGGAGGACTAGATGAAAGAGGGCACTGGTGGGAGTTTATGACAGGGCTACATACAATATTCCCTTTCTTTAAATTTATGGATGTGTTGCTGGAGGAGGAGGAGGAGGAGGAGACATTGGGGAGGATGGTGGGAGGGATGAGATTCCGAGGGGAGGGAGGTAGTGGCTGTAGTGAATGTACAAATACAGTAAGATTAATGTGTTTTTTTACCTTGCCCTCTTTTTTTTATTCATTTCATGTGAGTGATAGATGTGTGAGATTTATGCTCGCTTCATATTGATATCGATATACAGTAAGCTTTGTCATTTTGTATCCTCATTACTTTACTAATGATAGATACTTAAACTGTTTATTGTGTATTATCTTTCTGTAAAAATGCAACCTGTCCTTCGTAAATCTTTTCCTCTATAGTTATTCGGACAAGATATTATCACTTTCTTCATTTATTTAACCTCTTCAGCACCATGACGCGTTCCCATATTCATTCTGCTTACTATTTGGTGATTTTATACAGATTCAGAAACTTGTGTGAGGGATTAAGATAGTGAAGACTGTGGCCATTAACCTTCTGACCTCCACAGACCATTCCTTGTATCAATAAAATGGTCTAATCGTACACAAATCTCAAGGTGAAAATGTCCATATCTTATATAAAAAAAACAGAACCTATTTTTCTCTCCTTTTATTACTGTCTGTAGGAAGCTGACGTTGGTTCCACAATAAATTACCTTCTGGGTGATGGTGATGGTGGCGGTGATGGTGGTGGTGGGATGATGAGTATAGTTACTGTAGGGAAGGACACGCAGGTTATAATTTTGAAGTCTATGGTGATGATAGGGAAGATAGTGAAGGTAGGGACGGTAGTGTTGGGTCCCCGAGTAGTTGTGATGATAATGGCAGGGAAAGGAAAGATTAAAGGAGCGGCGAAGACGATGCGTTTTTGTTATCACCAGGAAAATAAGAATGGATTGAGTCATTATGTCTTTTATATATTGCAAATTGTCTTGGTTCCTCTTCTTTTTTCGTTATGGCTTTTTTTCTTATTCTATTTTTTTTATTGCATTTTGTGTGTTATTGTTATTCCTGTTTATAGTTTTGTTCCTATTCTGTTATCTTTTTATTTCTTAACCTTTCACCACTCCTCCTCCTCCTACTCCTCCTCCTCCTCCTCCCTTCATCAGTTAATCATTTCCCTCCTTAGACTTTGAGTGCCATGAATTTAACAACAGTACGAGAGAGAGAGAGAGAGAGAGAGAGAGAGAGAGAGAGAGAGAGAGAGAGAGAGAGAGAGAGAGAGAGAGAGAGAGAGAGAGAGAGAGAGAGAGAGAGACGTGCATGATCTTGGTTAATTTAGCCTAGACGCGTGGCCATTACCTTGATAGCTACTGTGGGGGGAAGAAGGAGGAGGAGGAAGAGGAAGAGGAAGAAGAGGAGGAGACAGACAAGGAGTGAGAATAGCAGCAGGTATCAGGAAGCAGGTGGGATAGTAGTAATAGTAGTAGTAGTAGTAATAGTAGTAATAGTAGCAAAATATAAATAGAAGTAGAGATATTAAAGAAAAAAGCAAAATCTTATCTTTTCTAACGTATTTGATGTGATGCTTGAAAAATTAATAGTAAGTGAGGGCGAATCTTCCGTGTGTGTGTGTGTGTGTGTGTGTGTGTGTGTGTGTGTGTGTGTGTGTGCCTTCCGTTATTTACGCGGCGTTCAGCGAGGCCACTTGAGATGTTTTGCTTGTTAGGCGAAGGTGTGAAGAAAAATAGCCAGGTGTCACGACTCTCTTTACCTGAGGAACTGCCACTCTTGTCTCACTTGGGAGGTGTTAACGCGTCAATGAAGGAGAAAGAGGAGGAGGAGGAAGAAGCGAAGAGTCAGACAGGAAGAGGAAAAAGAGGAAGAGATTGAGAAAGAAGTGAAGAGTCAAACAGAAAAGGAGGAGAAAAGAACGAAAACATAAAGAGGAAAAGTAAGAAAAACTGAATAGACTTACACAGGAGGAAGAGGAAGAGGACGAATAGAAAGAGGAGGAGGAGGAAAGCATAAAACAAAAATGGCTAGTAAAATAAAACCTGTTGGGGTGGTATGATGTTATCTCCACTGGTATGGGTCGCTATCATGCAGGTGTTTACTATTAACAAGATGAGAGGGCAGGTGTGTAAATTAATAGTAGTAGCAGCGGTAGTAGTAGTAGTAGTAATAGTTGTAGTTATAGTAGTAGTGATAGTAGTGTTAGGAGGAGGAGGAGGAGGAGGAGGAGGAAGAGGAGATAGGAGAAGGACATTTGCCATACCTTAAGGCGTTTTCTCTCTTTCTCGTCGCCGTTTTATCTTAAATGACCGCTATAGTGATACATAGAACATGGCCCTTAATTAAAAGCACACCATAGACCTGTGTGTGTGTGTGTGTGTGTGTGTGTGTGTATGTGTCAGATACTACGGATTCAGGCTTCAGAATGCTTCAAACAAAGAAATAAGCCCAGAATAGTATGCATGACCTTTTAACAACATAAATGTCTTGCTTATGTACAACGAGAGAGAGAGAGAGAGAGAGAGAGAGAGAGAGAGAGAGAGAGAGAGAGAGAGAGAGAGAGAGAGAGAGAGAGAGAGAGAATCGTAACTTGAAAGAATAAATAAAAAAATTATATTAGGACATATTTCTATGCATATATGTGTTTACGTATTAATGTATGTATGTATGTATGTCAATAGGTATGTAGGTTCAAACAATGTATGTATAAATGCAAAACTGAATCATAAATAGTTTTCTTTTGTTTTAGGCGGACACACACAGAGAGAGAGAGAGAGAGAGAGAGAGAGAGAGAGAGAGAGAGAGAGAGAGAGAGAGAGAGAGAGAGACAGATAATTCTTTGCAACTGTAGTATGATTTTGTTTTTGTTACATTGTATGAATAAAACCATGTGTGTGTGTGTGTGTGTGTGTGTGTGTGTGTGTGTGTGTGTGGAGGCGCGCGTGTGTGTGTGTGTGTGGCCGTCAACCTGAGCGCCACAATGAGCCATAATTACCTTGAAGTGGCTCCGTCCGGTCCAGGAAACGTTTCATCTTGTTTGTTTATTTAACGTTTGGTGCTTTGAGGGGACACGGGTCATCAGAAAAACGTTCTCTAGATCTGCTTTTCACTTATTGATATTAATGGCTCTCTCTCTCTCTCTCTCTCTCTCTCTCTCTCTCTCTCTCTCTCTCTGTTATGAATTCCTTTTTAGTTCTCGTGTCTGGTTTAATTTTTTCATGTGTAAAGGTTGTGCTCTCTCTCTCTCTCTCTCTCTCTCTCTCTCTCTCTCTCTGAATTCTCTCTTATTTTCTCCTGTGTCTTTATTTTTCCTGTGTAGTTTTTCTTATTCTCTCTCTCTCTCTCTCTCTCTCTCTCTCTCTCTCTCTCTCTCTCTCTCTCTCTCTCTCTCTCTCTCTCTCTCTCTCTCTCTCTCTCTCTCTCTCTCTCTCTCTCTCTCTCTCTCTCTCTCTCTCTCTCTCTCTCTCTCTCTCTCTCTCTCTCTCTCTCTCTCTCTCTCTCTCTCTCACACACACACACACACACACACACACACACACACACACACACACACCACTTTACGTTATTATTATTGCGAAATGATATAACAGTCGTGGACTTGTAAGCAGTAATAGTTTGTGTAATGCCTTGTGTTCCTACCTGTCACACGGTGGGCGTCGTTCGAAACCCAGAACCAGCAACACCAGGAGGAGGTGGAACTATTATTGTTTTTCACGGTTGGTTGTGGAATATGTGCTGGCTCTCCGGACATACACCAATTTGTGCCATAGTTCAAGTTCTCCTGCTTCCTGTTCCTGTGCTAATTGCTATTGCTCACCTAAGTATTGTATTGTTTGTGTGTTTTGTATGGTGTGTTGAAATTTCATTGGTTTCTGTGTCCTTTCTTGAGTGTTTTCAATAAGTATTCACTGATGTTAGAATGTTCATGGTCATTTCGGTCTTCTTTTTCATCTTGTGTTATGGAAATTTGTTGTTGGTTTTACGTTGAGTCATTTACGACTACATATTAACTATATTATGGTATGTTGGATTTTCATGGGTTTCTGTGTCCTGTCTCGAGTGTTTTCAATAAGTATTCACTGATGTTAGGATTTTCATGGTTATATCGTTTTTTTCATCTTGTGTTATGGAAATCTGTTGTTGGGTTTGCGTTAGGCCATTAACCGAAGACATATTAACTGTATTATGACATCAAAATCAATCTGAATTCTTTTATATTTCTCAAACTGAATAATATTTTATGAACAGATTAATATTGTGTAGTTTATGTTGCAATAGAACGAGTTGACTTGATATTCAACTCTTCATCACTTACTGTGTCACACGTCCACATATTCAGGAATTGTCAAGTGGTCTTTTCTGCTGTGCTATTTCTGAAAACTCATTTTTAAAGGTCAGAATCATCGCAAACTCCTATCTGGTCCGCCATTAATAAGTGATGATATAACGTCACAATTACCTTTTATTACATACAACACCGGAAGTGATTAATTCAATTGTACTATTTCTGAATTGATGAGGCATTTAAAGGTCAGATTCATCAGGATTTCAAAAGAGAGGAATCATTTGCCTCGTTGAATATCAATATTACACACCATGATTGTCTATTGAAGTGATGCAAGATTACAACTTTGGTTATATGAAATGCCTGTGTAAGTTCTACATTGTATTTGTTCTTACTGGCACTGATTATCGTGTGTATGTGTACTTGTGTTTGTATAGACACTAAATTGGCCTTTTCATGGATGTTTATTTATTTATGTATTTTTTTTTTTTGTGTGTGTAACGTTACTATGAACATTTTTTTTCTTTTGCACTTAGTTGGCTTCAAAACGTAAAAAAAAAAATAATAGTTTGTGTTTATGGATATGTAAACTGGAATTGGTTGCCCTTCTTTATATTGTTTACCTCTCCATATCTTCCAAACCAAATTCTCCATGTGAAAAGAATGAGAGGAGGAAATTTGCGTCACGATGAAACACATAACTAGAAATCAGAATATTAAGAATTGTTTATAGATTACTTTTTTTTTTTTTCTATGAGTCATATCACTATAACTCCCACCACTTTGTCACATCACATCATATTCCTCCCACTCCTTACTCTTCCTTCATCACCCCCCGTGTCTGCTTGCTCACCACAGACACATCACACCACTGCTACATCAAACACACCAACCACTTTCACTTTCAGATTCCCCCTCTCACCTCCTCACACCCCATCTCACCCCCTTTCACCCCTTCTCACCCTTTCTCTCCCCCTCTCATCTCCCTCTCATCCCTCCCCGTGCCTGCCTTCCCCAGATAACGGAACAGGTGTCGCATCCTGTCTTCGTTGGTGGCGCCGAGCTTATGCAAATGCCGCTCATGTTGAAGTGGGAAGGATAGGAAGTGAGGGAAGCCTACACCTGTCAGAGAGAGAGAGAGAGAGAGAGAGAGAGAGAGAGGAGAGGAGAGGAGAGGAGAAAGAGACAAACATAACAAGTAAGGAATAACAGATAAGAAGGAGGGACTCTGAGCAAATACGGCCTGGAATGGAACCCTTTATCTGACACATTAATGGAGGCAGTGTAGTGTTCGATTCCGGAGAGACGAGGACATTACAAACCTGAATGGACTGAATAGACTCGATGGACATTTGAATAACCTTTTGGCTGTAGGATCCGGTGCTCTTTAGGGGTCTTTTATAGCGTTCTACAACTAAAGGAGACGTTGATAAGGGGCTGAGGACTGAGAAGAATTGTAATTGAGTTCAGTGTACGCAATTAGTGTCCCCCAAACGACGTTCCAGCAAAAAAAAAAATCGCACCATCATTAGTGAATCGTTGAGTGAATTGCTGAGTCCTCGCGTCGCTGGGTCCACGTTTTATTGTTAGTCTGATCTTGAGACCGTGAACTTATGCGATAAGGTCATCCGGCTCGTCTAATTTAGGATATGTATTCTTAAACATTTTAATTTATCTTCTAATTAATTACATGTTATTGATATTGTTTGATTTGAGTGTATGTTTTCTGTTGTGTTTTCACGATGCAAGTGATAATGTAATAATGAATATGCATCATTAAGAGAAAAACACCAATGAAAACCAAACTAATCATCTCTGTGGCCTTTAAGAATAATCATGATAAAAAAAAACAGTACAGCATACAGCTTGTCTTTCATCTCCTTCATTGGCAAAGTCCACAATTATCTGCCTGTTTTTGTTTCCCCTTTCCTATGACGAGAAAACCCTCAGGAGATCTGTATTGGGACATCTACTGAACCGAATTGTCTGGTTTTGTTAGGGGGAAGCTGCAACTTATCAACCTCTCCGCAGTCTTGTCTTTGCTCTCCATGCATACAAATCGTATGTCCATTATTGAAAGATAAAAGAACACAGGTGCGAAAGAAAAGATATTTAATTTTCATAGCATAAAATCCCAATGCGACTGCTTTGCCTCCAACATTACTCGGTTTGTGTAACTTTAACTTTACCTTATTACATCTCATTACCTGTATTGCGCCTATTAGTCTGTTGGCGGCTGCGTGGACAAGTTCAAGTTTGGATTACATGTTGCGTGACACTAAGAACGTGACCTCGTATGTTAAGTTCACTGCGGCTGTCTAACTTTAATTCAATCTCACATTACATGTATTGTGCTCATTACTAACATTACCACGCGCCAGGGACAAAGATTTAAGTTTAATTAATTGCAGTGCGACATTGAGAACTTGATCCTGTTGTAAGTTCTCTCCTGTTGTCTAACTTTAACTTGACCACATTATTACCTCTAACTGCTCCTATTACCTCAATTACTAACATTATCAAGTATAATAGGTTTGAGTTTATTACATTTAGAACGTGGCCTCCATTCTCAGGGTCACTTCGGTTGTCTAACATTAACCTCACCTCCTTATTATGCCTCATTACCTTTATTACATCTATTAGTGACCCTGTACCAGGTGCGAGAGGAAACCTTGCGGTCTTGTAGTGGGTGAGGAGGTGGCGTGGACGCCTCTAGTGTGGCTTTGAGGCGCTGCTGATGGGGTCACAGGCTCACTTGTCACTCTTGTTACTCCTGGACCGCTCGTGCCTCGGGGTTTAGCCGCGGGGTGGGGCTCTGAATTACGGTGACCACACAAAAGAGGAGAGCGAGGTGCCCAAAGGGAAGCATTTCGACATATTTTTACTTGCATTTTTTTTAGACACGGAAGGTAACTGAAAATAATCCTATCACTTTATAATCAATATTCTTCTGCGAAATTAGTAAAAATAGCTCTATCAATGTTAATATCAATATTTGTAAGTGAAAATCATGTGAATGAAAGCGTTCGTTATAGTTACCAGTGGAAATCTTGAAATCGGGACGAGATAATGAAGAGAGAAAGAAAAGGAACGTATGTCAATATATCTATGATAAAAATAAGACTCCTGGCTTCTGGAGGCGCCCAGATGAGGCAGGGAGATTTCCTTGTAAATTTTTATGGCGGGTCACTGGTGAATGTCGCAGAGCAATTTACATCCAGGTTGTAAAGTCGTTTCATACCTCTGCGCTACTCCCCTTCTCTCCTCCCCTCCCCTCTTCCCATCCCTCTTCCACTGATGGGCATGGAGGGGACCAGAGGAGGTTTGTGAGAGGGAAATAACTGAGTACGTTTGGATGCTGTTCAAGAAAAGAGAAGGCAAGTTTAAGATGGCCTGATTGAAGAGGTAGGGTATTCAGCAGCTGATAAGGGAAAATTGAAAACAGGTAAGAGGATAAATGTTATTAATTAAGGAAATGAGAGGACATTTGAGAGAGAGACAGAGAGACAGAGAAAGAGAGAGAGAGAGAGAGAGAGAGAGAGAGAGAGAGAGAGAGAGAGAGAGAGAGAGAGAGAGAGAGAGAGAGAGAGAGAGAGAGAGAGAGGAGCAACTTGTATTTCAATGTTAGAGACAAAAAAAAAAGAAGAATAAAGGTTCGAGAGAAAAATATAAGAGGAGGAAAGAAGATTGGAGGATTGGAGAGAGGAGATTTGAAGAGCCTTGACCTATAGATGCCCTTACTCCCCCCCCCCTGACAATCTATCCATCCAAAAAAAAGGACAAAAGAGTAAGCTATGGAAGCGGAAGAGATGAGATTATTAAATACGAGGAAGGAAGAAAAATGCAAAGGGGATAGAAGAAAAAAAAGTTTGAGACGGGAGATGAAAGATAGAAAGCGTTTAGAAGATAGGAAGCGAACAATAACTTAATTAAATTCTTTGCCTTTATTAGCTGATCATCAGTAAAACGCCCATCAATGTAATAAAAGAAGACCATAAGGGACATTTATATTAAGGTCTGAAGTATGTTCGACTTATATGTAAGAAGTGTACGAAAAGATTCAATCTCCTTTGCCTGTCACTTGTGAATTACTAACTATTATTGTTTTATTCTGTTATGTAGGAAGTGTACTAAAAATTATCGTTTCTTTTGGCTGTCACCTCTGTATTATTAACTATTATTGTATTATTTTGTATCACACAGAGGTAATGTACAGTATTTGTGTGTGTGTATGTCATAAACTAAAGAGAAAAGAAAAAAATATGTAATAAACCAAAAGAAAAAAGTGTGTGTGTGTGTGTGTGTGTGACTTTATTCTCTCACATAAGCAGGTTATTTAAAGTGTATTACTTAACGTAAAATGTATTGGCAGGTGTTTGAAATACAGTTTGTTGAAATCCCTTAAAGCTTTCGATACTTAACAAAAAGTAAAAAAGAAGAGGAAAAAGCATTAGAAAAAGCCAGAATGTCGATATATAGTGTCTGCTCGTAACTTTTTCAGCTTAAATTCATGCTTTTTTATTTCATCTACATCGTAAAGTTCTTTTTTTTCCTTTTTATTTTATATTTATTTATTGTTTTTTATTGGCTGCGATTTGTCTCTTCTCATAACTACACACATGCAAATCGTCCACTAAATTACTTGTCGTTCTGTGTTGCTGCTAATGGAAGTGTTGCCAACGCGGAGAAAATACATGTGTTCTTCTCGACACTGTTAAGGTCAGAGAGGAGATATATTTTAAGAGTCAGGATATTTGCTCTCTCTCTCTCTCTCTCTCTCTCTCTCTCTCTCTCTCTCTCTCTCTCTCTCGCTCTCGCTCTCGCTGGCACACACATCACAACATACACACATATATTTCCGCTCACTTACATAACTCCTCGCTGTGGCAACAATAACAACAGCTACACACGCATAACTCTTCCTCCGGCACGTGTCTTGGCAAATTCAGCATCGCTATTCCAGTAACATTTTAAGTGAGGAGAGTTCCAGGTCCTCCCCATCTCCTCCTACCGTTCCCCACCTCCCTCGACTTGATATATACCACATTTTTAACCTTAGTCGTGCCTTGCCTGGACATCCTCTTCGTTACCTTCACCTAAATGTATATATTTTAGCAGCCAGTTCATGATTTAGCCATTTTGCCGTGCTTTTAACCTGTCCACCGCTGTCCTTTTAACGCCACTAAGACTATGAATAACTCTCGGGTATAAAATGACGTAAAAGTACCTATAATTAAGAGCACAGGTAAAGGGAGATAATTACCTGAAACGCATTGCTTGATTTATCTCCAGGTAAGGTGTGGATATGAACTTTGACGATCATGAACTTATTTTAGGAAGGTGATTCTCGGATTCTCAAGGCCAGGTAAGGTTCTTAGTGTCTTGTATAAGTGACCTTTGAAATATATTAACTTTTTTTACATTACCTTAGTGTTTCTCATTCTTTAGGTGAACTTAAGACGGTGTTGAACTTTTTGGGCGAACTGATGCTTGGGTTTCTAGGTCAGTCGGATTTTCCAGGGGTGTGACCTTAACTGACCTTTGCCTCTAGTGTCCCAGCGGCTACCAGGGCACTGCAGAGGCCGGGGACAGGAGGAAGGGTTCGTCTTTATCGGTAAATTAGCTAAATTGGCGGACTTTGTGACTTGCGTTATCATTATGGCGGGGTCTTAGAGTCTTCCGGGCGATACAGAAGGCAGGATACCTCTCTCTCTCTCTCTCTCTCTCTCTCTCTCTCTCTCTCTCTCTCTCTGGTATTCTTTTATTTTAGGAAATGTGCAGTAGTTGGTGGAAGATTCTCTCTCTCTCTCTTTCTCTCTCTCTCTCTCTCTCTCTCTCTCTTTCTCTCTCTCTCTCTCTCTCTCTCTCTCTTCGTGTCTCATGGTAATTTTTCGCCGTCATCTCGCTAAACTCCCTCATGTCAACCCAAACAGGCAAATTAGCTTCATAGAGAGAGAGAGAGAGAGAGAGAGAGAGAGAGAGAGAGAGAGAGAGAGAGAGAGAGAGAGATTGGAGGTGTAGGTATCATTATCTATGCTAAGAGTAAAGGTTGGTCGATAAAGGACATTAGGTTTCATTAATGCTTTTCTAGTGTCTGACGGTTGATTATTATTTTTTTTTTTATCCTCCACGACCTTTTTACTTTTCTGTTCGTCTTTTGTTAACATTTAGAAGACTATAGGAAATCGTTTACACACACACCAGGAAGCGACCGAGCTGAATTACACACACACACACACACACACACACACACACACACACACACACACACACACACACGCGAAGAAAGAAGGGAGTTTTATATCTAGTTATTCTCCAGAAATTGGACTAGTACGAAAAATACTGAAAAAAGGCCTGCCATGGGAAGGACTAACACACACACACACAAAAAAAAAAAAAAAAAAAAAAGAATAAATAGACGAAATTAATAAAAAAATAACTACATTTTTACTTGATTTAATTTATTCAAGAGACAAGTACAAGAAAGATGTAAAAAATAGTAGGGAATTATAGAGGAAAAATAGCTAGCAGTGTGAGAGTTAATAGTCTCATTTGGCAGTAGTGATGTGTCATGTGGCCAGCAGTGTTGACTCAGCCGTTAAAATACTTTCTTTGTCTCTGCCTCGTCAAGTTCAACCCAACCGCTTTGTTTGCATAACGGGGCACCTCACCACGCCACGTCCGGCCTCTGAGTGTCTCTAGGAAGGCTGAGAAGAGTGTAGTGGCTGACGGAAAAGTGTGACCATCCTTTTCATTCTGTGTTGTTTGTTCTAATTACAAAGTCGCTTTTTTTTTTTCTTATTAAGGTTTTTATATATTCGCATTCCTCTTACTTTATAAATGAGATGAATTGTTTGAGTTTTCAGAGCGCCAGAATTGGTGGCTAACAACTGTGACGACTGTTCATTTGTCTTAAAGAATTGCATCCACTTTGTATGGCTTTTCTTATTCTAAACGCTTTTGAAGTATAGCTAGAATTTGTATCCTGAATCTAGGAACACTAAAGAACTGTAAAATCGATGAATGAAAACCGTAACTCCTGTACATTTATCAGAAAGAGCCAGATCCCCATTTGTATAGATTTTACACATTCAAAACCTTTCCGCTGGAGGAATGAGATGGATAGGCTCCCGCAACTCATCAGTGAGACTCAGAGGGACTAAGACCGTCACGCTGGCGTCGGTCAATTAGATTCTAATTAAGTTCGTGGCGTTCGCTTAGTAAACACCCATTCACTGATACTGCCAGCCTGCGGACCGTACATGTAGAATTATAAATAGTCTATGGTGATGAAGCTCTTGCCTGTAAAAAGAAGAACCAAAATTAACTATAAACTTGATATAATCTGCAAGTGATATACGGAATAAAATTAAACTGATGCCGTGGTAGTGAAAGGATTAGGGGACAATTTCACGCCGTCCCGCAGCTCTCTCTGCTTGTCCGGGAGTGAAACGTGATGGACTTCAGCGCTCGGAGGGGGAAAAAAAGTGAGAGAGAGGCACTGGAGGCTACAGCTGGCAGGTGTTTCAAGCTGGATGAAGGAAGAAAGTAAGCCAGAGGGAGAAAAAAAAAAGAAAGAGAAAAAAAAGTGAAGTGATGAGACATTAAAAAGACGAAGGTATGGGAAGGAAGATTAAGGTCGAGTAATAAAGATAAGTGTGTCAGAGAGAGAGAGAGAGAGAGAGAGAGAGAGAGAGAGAGAGAGAAAATGAGAAGGAAAGCAGGGAGAAGGAAGACAGGAAGGGAACAGAGAAAGAAAAGTAAAATAAGTATGAAGGAACCAAACGAGGGGAAGAGAAAAGGAAACACTGTAAGGAGAAAGAAAAAAATGTAGATGGAGAAGGAAAAGGAGAAAAGTTGGGAGGAGGGAACTAGAAAGAAAAAAGAAAAAAAATACCGAAAAAGAAAGGGAATAAAGTGGAGGGAGGGAGGGATGGAGGGAGGAAGGAGGGAGGTTAAGGAGAGCCGCCCAGTTAACACTCTCCCCTGACAGTCACCTCTGATAAGACATGACTTGGATTATTGCTGGTTTTATTAGCTCGACACGAAGGGGCGCGCGGCGAGGGTGTGGCGGTGTGAGGCGTGATGAGGAAGGGCGTGGTGGGTACAAAGCGTGCGAAGGGGAGGCGCTTCTGCTGTAGGTCGAAAAGAAAAGTGAAATGAGACCCAAATTTTGTATGAAGTAATTAGGTTTCTTTCGTTCTATTTTTCCTTTGTCAGGTTTTCGTATCGTGATAATTCCGAGTCACGTAAGGTCACTGCGAGCTATCTTTTTTTTTTTGTACCTTTATCTGTTAGGATAATGACGTTTCGTGAGGAATGTAACGTAATTTAACCTAACCTGATGTAACCTAACCCAACCTAACCCAACCTAACCTAACCTGTCCTTCCGTAACCTAACCTAACCTGTCCTTTCGTAACCTAACCTAAGGTATCATAACCTAATCTAATTTAACTTAGCATAATCTTTAACCTGACCTAACCTAACCTAATAAGTCTTACCTAATATTACCGAACGTACATCACATCACATACCACAACTGCCTTATCTCCCACCTCTTTCTCATCCCTGTTGTTTCTTCACTTGCTTCTCCTCCCTCCTGTCTTTACCTCTCGTCTCTCGTCCCTATTCGTAAATCATTCCTGGTCCCTTCCCTTACCTTCGTCCCCTCCCCTGAATACGAGAGCAACGCACTATTTTAATGACCCTGTGTACTGCTCTGTGTACCCTTTGATGCAGCAGTGTTAGGGAAGGGCGATCCTACATCCAGACAGCGAAGGTCAGTGTAGTTTTAGAAAATGATGAATGTTCTGTCTGGCGTTGTTGCAGGAGGTTTGGGACTATATTGTCAAAAAACCACCTGCGTCATGCACTAAAGACTCTAATAATTGAAGGTAAACGATTTTCTAAGGATATATTTACGATTCTTGTGAAAAATAGCAGTATTCTCATATTATTAACTGTAGAAGCGAACGAGAACTGGCCAATCATCTCTGTAGCCTTAGCAAACTGTCGGGATAGAATAGCAGTGTTTCAGAATAGAGGATGGGTCTCGGCGCCAGAGCCAAGTGAGGCCAAGGGAGTGAAGGCAAGCGTTTAATGGAGGCTTTGAGAGGCATGGGCAGATACGCTGGTGAGGTTTAGCTGATGTGCCACTCGCTGATGTTCGATGCTGCTGGACAGGTGTGTGTGTGTGTGTGTGTGTGTGTGTGTGTGTGTGTGTGTGTGTGTGTGTGTGTGTGTGTGTGTATGTCCTCCTTTTCTTCCTCATCCCCATTATCGTTGTCCTCATTTCCAATGTCCGCATCGTTTTCGTCGTTTTCCTTCTTCTCCTCCTCGTATTTTTTTATTCTTTTCCTTTTCCTTTTCTCTGTTTTCATTGTTTTTGTTCTTGTTTCTCTTTCTTCCCTTCTCAACACATTATATTGCTCTCCCTATCTTCCTTCCTTTTCCTTCTTACTTTTACGTCTTTTTTTTTTTACCTCTTTTCCTTCCTCCTCCTCTTATGAATTATAAATATTTATATCATTCATGTAATTTTACTTTTTACTATGTTTTGGTGATAAACTTTCTAAACTGCAGACTTCAAAACTTATAACACTACCACCACCACCACCACCACCACCACCTCCTCCTCCTCCTCCTCCTCCTCCTCCTCCTCCATTTTAAGTAATTATTTTACACTAGTAGTTCTTTCTTATATACCTGCATATCCTTTTTATTTGTTTTTTATTTTACTCTTTCCTTCACCATAACAGTCAATTTAGAATTTACTATGGCCAGTTTGTGGCAAATATTCTCTTTACCTTCTTCCTCATCTCCGTGAAGGAAGGAAGATCTTATCGTCTTTGCTTCTTCCCACCTTCCTTCACTCTTTACTCCGTTCCCTCATCTCTTGCAGTCTGCCATCCCTTTATCCACTTCCTCCTATCTTCCCTTCCTCGCATCACGGACCTAATACGCGTTTTCTTTAGCCTCCCCTGCTTTTTGGTCATCCTTTTGAGACGAGACGCTGCAGGACGAGACTAGAGCGGGGTAGGAGAGGGGGCGTGAGTGAGGCGGCTGCAGAGTTCCAACAGGGCATCACTGCTTTCATAAGAACTTGACACATGAACTTAACTGTCATTAGCATTTTTTACATGAATGGGGTTGTGGTCTCTCTCTCTCTCTCTCTCTCTCTCTCTCTCTCTCTCTCTCTCTCTCTCTCTCTCTCTCTCTCTCTCTCTCTCTCTCTCTCTCTCTCTCTCTCTCTCTCTCTCTCTCTCTCTCTCTCTCTGGAAGTTCTTGACAGTCTAGATTGGTGGCGGTGGTGGTGGTGGTCCTTCCTCTCGTCTCCTTAATTTAGCCTCTGTCACGCGCCGCTGCATAATTCTAACATTGGTCTGCGCGCCTTGTATTTCTTCCTCCGTGTTTTTCTTTCTCCTTCTCTCATTGTCCTTGCCTTTGAGTTTCATATCGTGTTTCGCACCATTATTCGTGAGCCTTTTATTATGTTTTTCTTCTTCTTCTTCTTCTTCTTCTTCTTCTTCTTCTTCTTCTTCTTCTTCCTCTTCCTCTTCCTCTTCCTCTTCCTCTTCCTCTTCCTCTTCCTCTTCCTCTTCCTCTTCCTCTTCCTCTTCCTCTTCTCTTCTTCTTCTTCTTCTTCTTCTTCTTCTTCTTCTTCTTCTTCTTTTTCTTTTTCTTCTTCTTCTTCTTCTTCTTCTTCTTCCTTCCCACTTCACCGCCACCCACCCGAGTTTCACATTTCACACTCTCTCATTACCAACGCCACTTTTCCTCGGTTTTCTTCCTCCGCGTTTCATTTTTCTCAGTGCGTGTTATCATTTCTTCTTCCAGTTTTATTCGTATTCACGTTTTCTGTTGTTTTTTTTTTTTTCTCTCTCTCAACGAACAGATAATAATATTTTTCCCTTTTCCTTTCCACTAAACATATTCTACTTGTATTTATTTTCATTTGTTTTTATTTTGTCATTATGTATATGTCTATTTGCTCTTTATTCTTCGTGTCCTTGCCCTCCTACATTCATGCCAGTATATTGTGTTCTAATTTCTGTCTTCTAATTAACGTAAGGTCGTATACCGGCTGTTTTTTTTTTTTTGTGTGTGTGTTTTTTTTTATGTATTACAGGCTTCTTGAAGTGTCGGTAAGTGCAGGTCTCGTATCTATACTTTCTAGTCACTTCAGGGTAGGTAGAAGTGAGGAAGGTAAGTCGACACCACATCTAGGAGAAAATATTGGATGGTTCTTTTTCTCCACATTTTTTTCTTCCTTTTATCTTTATTTGATGAACGCGATTAAAAAGAATTATTTCCTTGCTGCTCACATTTCACGAATTAACAGGCAGATCAGTTTTATTTGTTCCATTAAAAACTAGGGCGGTGTTTTAATTGCATATATTCACTGAAAGGTCCATTTTTTCCCTGTTTTTTACCCTCACATTTTGGTGTAGGGGGCGAGGGCGGGGGAGGGATGTATGTCATTATTTATCGAATGTCTGTAATAAAGGATTTCTGTCTATGGCACACGCGTAATGAGTTTGGTGATCATTGATGAATATGTTTGCAGATCGGCAAGAATAACAGGATATGATCATCGTTCGCTCTTTATGCTAATTGTTTGAGGCACGATGAGCCATGTGGATATGTGTTTGTGTGTGTGTATGTGGGTGTTTTATACGTCCATTCATTTATCCGGTCATCCATCCATCCATTCATCTGTTTATTCAGCCATTCGCTTTCACCGCCGCTGCCGCCAAACACAGCGGCATCGGGTGCGCCAAAAGTAAAATGCGGCAAAATTAATTGTTTCCAGTTGTATTTTGTTTTATTGTAAGCCTTTTTATGGGGGTATTCTCTCTCTCTCTCTCTCTCTCTCTCTCTCTCTCTC